>NC_049989.1:18667929-18690047 GCF_000003815.2 Branchiostoma floridae | reverse complement strand
TTACCAATCTATTTCTTTGCCTGGTCAAGCTCAGCTCGGTGAGCTGTGGATCATAAGTAGTAGATGGGCTGGTACCCAATATTTAAGGATGGTAACAAAGCTCCGAAAAAAGATACTGGTATTTATAGATGTCACTAAGTACGTGGTAACGTGATGTCACAGCAGCAGCGGATTGTTCATACCTTGACAGAGACTGGAGATGATCAGCTGAAAATTTGGGTAAGTCAAATTTAATTTATGTGTTGTAAATTACAGATCAACTTGTTTCAGAATTGTTACAACCTTTATCTATTCATGGGAATCTCCAATTGGCCTACAGGCATGCTCTTCATTGGGGTCATTAAGGAGGTAAATGTCAGATAAAGTATAACAGAGATACAGATTTCATTGTGTCCTTTTAGTATTACAGAATGATTTCTAACAACACATAATTATGAGCTTTCGAGTTAAGGCTAAGTGGATTCTGTTCACCTGCAGTTCGTGCAGCTGCTGCTTGAGGCCGCTGAGTTCCCCCTCCAACACCACTCGGCTGGCGCGGAGCTCCTCCACCAGCTGGTCCTTCCCTGCTGCAGTACTGTTGTAGGTCTCCAGGTGGTGCTGCTGCTCTGACAACTCCTCCTGCAGGGCTGACAACTCTGCTTGAAGCTGGAAAAAAATACAGAAACATTTATGCTGGCTAATAATAGCAAACAAAAGCTGAAAACATACAGCTACGGCCTAAAGCAACCTACAACTGAACACTTACTACAGGGGTATATCTATCAACTTCTTATGAATAAACTTGTGCCTTGTTCAGTTGTTCTATAGGCAGATACAAGAATAATTGTCTTAACTACATGCATATGCAGAATGTTAACTTCTTCCGAAATTCATTTGTAATGTTGAAAATAAGTCCTGTGATTTTTCATAGCAAACTGAACAAATAATCTATCCCAAAATGGCAGCAGAAACTGAACAGCATATGTCTGATCAGGATTGACCAGGACTATATCTAGCTTTATACCTTTATCTGTCCCACTCTGTCCACTAGCCTTTGGGGCACCACCCCAAAGCATCTGTACTTTAACTTCAATGAGCAAATTCCCATCCTAAAGGATGACAGGTCTTAGACACAGTCCTGACACCTACAACATGCTAACAACAAAACCTACCTTGTTCTTCTCCTGTTGTACCAGTTCCAGCTGTTCTGCTTTTGTGGACACTTCCAGTTTCATCTGACGGAATCTTACGTCCACCTTCCCCATATCCTCCTGTACACACACACAGTACAACACAACATCAACAAAAAGTTAAAACTTTATTATTGCAAACTCATGCCCGAAGGCTAATTGCAAAAATACATGTATGAAAGTACGATGATAATGATACAATAACAAATTGAACATTAAGTAAAATAGGAGTCATCAACTAGAGATACTTCTAATCTAAAATAAATGCTATTGGGTTTGATTTCTTTTCTGCATACAGTGGAGGATGAAATTTCCAACATTTTGGGAGACATATGCGTTGGGTGGTGCTAACAGGAAGACAGTTTTTTGTAGTCAATGTGCAAAGCTCGGAAAAATTTTGGTGACTAGTTTAAATAGTTTGTCTCTTTCGGTACTGTAGTGTGGACAATGACAAATAAAGTGCATTTCATCTTCCACTGCTTTTCCTGTACAATATTTACATATCCTCTCGTTAACAGGTAATTGTTTGTATCTACCTCTTTCTACTTCTAACGTATGTACGCTTACTCTGAGCTTACATATAGCTGATCTTATATCAAAGTCTTTGGTGTGTAGATAATTTTCCATGGTGTACACAGATTTGAGATGCTTATACAATCTTAGTTTACCAGTATCAACAGATAGATTGTGGAGAAATGTTTGAATGTACATGTACATGTACATGTACAAAAAGTTAAATAACAGCATACTTCTCTCGCCTCCCTCGCTGACTTTGAGCGGGGTAGGTTTTTATTTTAGTTGGGAGGGGAGGTGCTATAGTCCACGATTTTCAATGTTGGCTAAGATTCTCTAATGCCGACAAGAAAGGTAGTTTGCAGTGGAAGGGCCTTCAGCTAAAAAGGGAGTTCCCCACCACCCCCACCCCCACCCCACCCCCATGAAACAAAAGCCAGCCCTGCTCGAAGTCTTTGTGGAAGGATCATCCTTTGCAGACTTCTAGAGTGGCAGCACTGATTGGCAAGTTTCAAAATAGGCTAATGTTATCTCTGCTGGGAGAGGGGGCTTTGTCTCTTTAACTGCATAGCCCATGTTGAAAATCGTTAATCAGCGCTCCCGCTGAAAAGCAAAAGCCCCCGCCCCAAAAGTACATGTTACCTATTAAACAAATCACAGCTTTACGTCTCAAAAACAACTATCAACATAAGTTGAGCACTTCAGAATTACATTGTAAAGAGGTGCTGCTTAAATGTAATTGTGCTAGGGAATTCGAGGTGCTATTATACTATATTATTTATAGGACTTATTAGGAGTTTAATATATAAATGTGTTATATTGGGCACTACAGATTCTGAAGTCATTTACATAAATTTCTTAAGTACAAGATAGAGAAAAACACCATCATTAACAACACACTGTGAAAGGTTTAGATCTAAAAACAACCACTGACATTTCACTCTTCTTCAGCGCCATTAGATTAGAATGGACAGAACATAAAAACATTTAACTAGAAAAACCGGTTGAGTGTTGTTTTGTTCTGTCAGTTCATTTTAGTGTCGCTGAAGAAGAGTAACTTTCTTGAAGACAGAGCCTACAATGTCCATGGAAATACATGTATGTAATGCCGTTTGGCTATATTCTTTTCATTCACTCCACTATTTAGTTTATCATCTGTTGGTCACATCATGAAACAGTCAGACGTGCTTGCATGCAGTTGTGGAGGCTTTTGATTGGGAAGAGACTAAAACAAAAGCTTGGGCAACAAAAATAACCAGAGATTTTGCCTATAAAAGCTAGTGTGTGTTAAAGTTGCAGTGTTAGTTTCATTACTGTTGGTTTCAAAACATCAAAAGGGAGGTATAAGTTATACTATACTTATAAATAGGTTCAAGAATCTGCATCCAACATGATATTTTGCTATTTTGATATTTTGAGTTGTGTTCTATATGAATATAGGTCACAGACTTATAGTTATGTATTAGGACTATAGTTATGTACTAGGACAAGACTCTATCCTTTGTTTTACTGTGACTCTTATGCATAAGACCTCTTCCCTCATAACCTCATTTTCAATGAATAAAGAAAGGGTAAAACAAACCTGCAGCTGTTTGGTTGCTGTGTCAAATGTCCTACTTCTGGTAGTTCATGCCTTTTGTACTACACAATATTTAAGGACGTGTGTTCCTTGTATGAGTTCTGACTTCAATGACTATAATCTGCATCTTTGTTAATGATATTTTGTCTAAACCTTAAGTTTTCCCTTATGGCCTCAATGGAAAGTGGTCAGCATTGCTTAGCCAATTTGGGTTTTTCAAGTGTTAACAACTACTATAAACAAAGGCTCTCACAAACCTGTAGCTGTTTGGTTGCGGTGTCGAAGCTCCTTTTCTCCTCCTGCACGGCTGCCAGCGCCACTTCCACTGCCGTCTTCTCCTCTCGGAGGGCTTGGATCTCGTTTTCTTTGGAGCGCACGTCGCCCTGCGCCGCCCGGAGTTTCATCTCCGCTTCTACGGACTTGCCCTGCAGATAGGGGTGGGTACCGGTACAAAAATTCAGTTCCAGGTCTGGTTCAGGTTCAGAGGATCAGGTCCCGGTCCGGACCTGAACCTTTATTCTAAAAAAGTTGTACTCAAAACAATGGTGCATTTTGCTACAAAGAGATCTGTTTGGTGAAGTATCCGACTCCCAATGGCATTTTACAATCCTATCTTTAAGTTTATGTAAACGACACTATCTGCCTCTGTTAACTTAGACCAAGTTTGACTGTAGAAACTTGGTAGAAATGATTATAAACTCTACTCTACTTCGCGCTTGTTATTTTTTTGGACCGGTAAACTCCAAACGTGTGAATGCCTGACAATATAATCTATTCATTGTATAATCGGCCCAAGATCCGGTCCACTGATTTTTTTCCTATCCAATTTTTCTGGACCAGTCCAACAAGAAAAACGGTTTTGTGTCACCCCTAATGTCAGTGGCATTCTACTATGTTTGACTGTAGAAACTTGGTAGAAATGACTATAAACTCTACTCTACTTTGCTTATTCTTTTTTTTGGACCGGTAAGCCCCAAACATGTGAATGCCTGACAATATAATCTTATTATTGTCTAATCGGCCCAAGATCCGGTCCACTGATTTTTTTTCTGGACCAGTCCAACAAGAAAAACCGGGTAACCCTACCTGCAGAGTCTCGATGGACTTGTCCCGCTCTGCCAGACACTCCTGGGTCAGGGTCAGTCTCTTCACGAGTTCCCTCTGCTCCCGTTCCAATACGTTCACCGCTGCGACTTTCCTGCGTAGCTCCTGTTTCACGTTCTCCAGCTCGTGCTGAAGCTCGCTCACCGTGGATACGATGCTGGAAAGCTGCGCCTTCTCGCCTTGTATGGACTCCAGACGCTCCGAGAAGGTGTCTTCGATCGCCGACTTCTCGCGCTGAAGCTGTTCGAACGCTGCCTCCCGCGAGAGCATCTCAGCTTCGATCATCTCCAGATGTTTCGCGAGGTCCTCCTTCCCTTTCATGGCAGCTTGCTGGGTGTCCAGCACCTGCTGGCGTAGGTTTGCGTTGTCGCTTTTCAGCTGTTCCACGACGGCCGCCTGCGAGACGTAGCTGGTCTGGAAAGTCGTTAGCTCCCCTTGAAGCTGTGCCCGCGCTTCCTGTGTGAACTTCAGCTGCTCTTGGAACCAGTCCTTAGCGCTCACCAATGATTCCACATCACCTGCGATCAATTAATGTTAAAATCAATTATAGGACAATAAGAATTTTCTTTTACACGACCAGCTTTCTCACCTACTGATGACGTTTCGATGTCTGTCAGACATCTTTCAGAGCTTATAACTACAGTTATGCTTCTGCTAATAGGAGAAGCTGAACTCCAGTTAGAAGCTCTGTGGAAGAAGTCTGACAGACATCAAAACGTCATCAGGTGAGAAAAACTGGTTGATGTGTGTAAAAGAAATTTCTTATGTCCTATGATCTACCAACTTGATGAAATTATTTTTGGAAGTAGAATCAATTATGTTTTGTAAATTATTATTTTTATTCATCTTCTGCATACAAAATCTAGGTAATGGTTTGTGACATTTTAATTTGACCTCCCACATTCACTTTATGTTAACTTAGCTCAGTTGATTTTGTTACTTTTTGGTTTATTATTTGTACAAGATTTGTTTTATTGTTTATGAATTGTAGGACTCCAAGAAGAACTACATTAAGTATCACTGATGGAGATCCCAATAAAACAAACAAACAAACAAACCTTGAGCTACGTTCAGTTCGCTCTGTGACTGAAGTCTCTCCTGCTGGACCTCCTTGAGTTGCACCTGCAGTCCCGAAAGCTGGGTCTTCATTTCCTCGAGACTCGTCTCCTTTCCCTCAAGTTCCCTCTTCAGCTCTTCCGCCTTTTCCAGAAGCTTGGAGTTTGACTCGTGAGCTGCGTGCAGTTCGTCATTGAGAACCTGTATGGTCTGCGCCTTGCTTTCCAACTGCAGCTGCAGGTCTTGTAACATTTTCTCGAGATGTTCCTTGTTCTGCTTGACGACTTGCAGCTCGTTTGACAGAGCCCTCGTGTCTTTCGTCTCCCCATGGCCGCTCGTTCGTAGCTCCTCCAGAGTCTTCTGTAACTCTACAAGCTGTGACTGAAGCTCCGCCCTTTCTCGCATCACCGTCTCAGCCTCGGTGGACAGCATCTCCAGCTGGCCCTCCAGCTTGGCCTTCTCCATCAGGGCCTTTTGGAGTTTAGCTGCCCCCTCCCTTAGCATGGCAGTGGTTTCTTCCATCAACCTGTTATGTGTGCTACTACTACTACTAGTGTGTTCCTCAACGGTTTCCTGGTGGGTGGTGTTATAAACGCCTTGTTCGTATTCTGTGTCCTGTTGCAGCCTGACCGGAACGAGGAATCCGACGTTGTTCGCGGCGGGAACGACAGTCGCTCCATTCTGATTGGCAAACCGCCAGGGTGTAGAGCTACCGATTGGCTGAAAAACCGCCAGACCGTCGACAGGAATGTCGATACCGGAATCCGTGCTCTTGGAGGGTTCGGGCTGCGGCGTTTTGTCGCCATCGATTTCGTCTTCCGCGCCGTGGGAATTTGTTTCCGCCCGGCCCCACTGGGCGACCTTCTGGACGTAGCTTGTCTCCTGGCTTACTTGAGAAGCCAGAAGGGACTGGCCTAGGGTGGCCATCTCCGAGTCCGTGCTCGTCTCGCTTTCTCTCCGCTTTAGCGTCGACCGTACTACTTCCTCGCTCGAGTCCCCGCTGTGCTCTGTCCCTCCCCCGTCCTCCTGCCCTGTCAGGGTGCTAGAACTTGCCGTGGTTGTTGTGCTAATGTCGCTGGCCTGACTACTGAACGATGAACTTCTTGTGCGCTCGCTTGTCCGACTGCTTGCCTGGCTTCCGGACGACGACCTACGGCTCTCGTGGTACCTTGTGCTGGATTTCGGTGGCTTCTTTTTTGTCACTGACCTTCCGACGTTCTTACTCTTGTGTCGAGGCTTGTCAGTGCTGACTGTGGGGGATGGGGTTGTCCTTCTCACCGTGGTTACGGATTCCACGGGACTCCGGAAGAGCTTCACCCCTCCAAAGTAGGCGACGTCCCCGTTTTCCGCAGGGGAGGGCGACTGGGGTTCCACCATTGTTTCCGTTGTTGTTATTGTTGTTGACATGTTTGCGGTATTGTAGTTGGCGATGTGTTCTGTGTTCTGTACAGGAAGCTTGGTGGGAGGTTCGAACATGTACGGGGATTGTCTCACAGTTGGTGGGCTGGTCTGAAATGTTAAGAAGGACGAATTTATTTTTAACTAAAACAGTAAGACGGAGGAATTTAAACCAAGGCAAGCAAAATGCAGGCAATCAGAAAAGCATTGAATAAAACAATGAAAGATTTCTTAGACAATTGGGGGTTATGCTAAGATGTACTTACCATCTACAGTATAATCTGAATTATACCTCATACGAGACCTTGTTCAGGGAGAGTACAATATGCAGTATTCCTGGGAATCGCTAGATGGTGCACACATACAAAGAAAAGAAAAGCAAAGCATGATGGGACCTCACGTGATGACGCCCCTTCCCAATCATCATTGACTGAGTGCGAGAGTAGATAAATAAGTCTGTGCTGTCCATGGGTGGGTAATGTTCACTAAATCCCTGCAGCTGAACATAAGTTACTGAGGGTGGGAAGATATACCTGAACAAGGTCTCGTATGAGGTATAATTCAGATTATACTGTAGATGGTAAGTACATCTTAGCATAACCCCCAATTATACCTCATTGACTCGACCTTGTTCAGGGAGAGTACAATATGCAGACTCCAAAGCTGTATCTGGACAGCACAGGTATCAACTGAAGTATCAGTTATAGTCTAAGAAGGTCAGTTCTCGTGACCTAATGTCCTACCAGAATAACTGTTAGATAACACTGAGTGCCTGATGAACAAACACTGAAAAAGCATTAATTCTTAGGACTTGGTAAACATTGTCCAGTCCCGTCAACTTACCCCCCCCCTTTTCCCAAGAGGAAGGAGACATCCTCAAGTGACCTTTGAGGAGAAAAACACAACCTCTTGTTTCCCTTCATTAGACATTAGACATTAGATGAAGTGGCTGATCCTCGTGAAAGAACAGCCTATAACAATAAAACAAATCAATGTTTATTGCACAACAATTGTAACGGGTACAATGTAAGGTAAGGCAATGTATAGCATGCATGTGTTGAACGACTGGGCTAATATAAGAGCGCCCAAGCCATCTATCGACCACAGGAAACAATAGCTGAAATTCAAGCTAACTGTGGCTCTAAATAAACCAAAGAGTACCAACATACCAATAATACATTTGAATTGGTGTGGTTCATGCAAAACATGAAGTCAACTGTGTTAGATTCCTCCGGAATCCCCATAACGTGTGTAACAACATACTGAACTTGTAACAAGTAGGAGCCTCATCTGTGGTAAAGGCAATCTTTACAAATACAATCGAAGTGAGTACCAATTTTGGTAACTCAACACCACATTTTAATGTTTCCAGTCAAGTGGATTGCAGGCTGCCAGAAGCCAGCCTTGTGAGCCTAAATTGCATGGCTCACTTGTCACCAATCACCTACCGGAAGCTCGGGATAGTGACATTCAGAAAGGTGTCTGGTAACTTACATTGTTCCCCAACACCTAATTTAACAGTGAACTTTTTACACTCACACATGAGTACAGTTCCACCCTTAACGTGTGAACTTGTAT
This sequence comes from Branchiostoma floridae, assembly GCF_000003815.2. Lineage (NCBI taxonomy): Eukaryota > Metazoa > Chordata > Leptocardii > Amphioxiformes > Branchiostomatidae > Branchiostoma > Branchiostoma floridae. Next base: position 18,681,650 of record NC_049989.1, on the reverse strand, counting down.
ATTTCACTAAGAAACATTAATAGCAAGAAGTACTTGCAATATGTCAATATCAACTGACATCAAGAGTAGTACTGGAGGACAAGGCACATTGTGGGCCTTCGTCATGTTGCAGACACCAGCAAGACTATAAGGGTTGACATAGTATGAAAAACATCACCAGTTTCATCGTATTAATCCCATCACGTGCCATCATATTGATCACATCACATATCTCATCATATTGATCACATCATATGTCTCATCATATTGATCACATCATATGCCTCATCATATTGATCACATCACATGTCTCATCATATTGATCACATCACCTGTCTCATCATATTGATCACATATCTCATCATATTGATCACATCACATATGCTTCAGAACACTGACCAGCTGGATAGTATGATAAAAACCCAGATGGTAACAATGCAACAACGTCTATTAAACGTTAGTCTGTGTGCAAAGACTGCACAAGATAATTAAATTGATCTTCTCTGCAATGTCTGCCATGATCAGTTTTGATCATGGTTATGTGTAACATGTTCTACAACTCTGTTGTAAGTTACCTGTGAACTTAAAAGGAACACATTGTGCTACTTCAACACCATGTGAAGAAGAAGGGCGACGGACTTTTTCCGTCCGTAGAAGCGCCAGCAGTAGCTTAACGCTAATAATAAGCCACAAAACATGTACAAAACATAATGTAATGTAAGCAAAATTGTCTGCACAATTTCTCCGCACAACTCAACCATATTAGCGATAGTTGTGGAGACGTATCAAGCTCGGGCAGCGGCGCCAATTCAGAACAAGAGTTCCGAAACTTGAAGTTCACCGTTCATGATGGTACATGTAGCAAGGCGTTTTGCCCCTTGACTTCAGATTACCGCTGTACACGTAACCAATTAACTACTGGTGTAAAATTAGCAGCCAGAAAGGTAGCTAAGTTAATGTAAGGCGGCTGAATTGCGTACTCGAGGCCCCTCCTCAAAAACAGGGCCACCGATTTCCCGAAAATTATGAATGGAACATCGGGGGGCGTTCATGCCGACAAGATAAAAGGCGGGTTGCTTTTAAAAACCCATGACACCACTGAACGTTACGCTGATAATGGACTTTCAGTCGGATTCAACCAATGTGATGTTCCCGATAACGAAAAACTGAGTCACTACCGGATCGTACCGGAGCAAACTCGATGCGTGCACCTTGCGCGAAGCACAAAAGGAAATGATGATTGGGAAGGGGCGTCATCACGTGAGGTCCCATCATGCTTTGCTTTTCTTTTCTTTGTATGTGTGCACCATCTAGCGATTCCCAGGAATACTGCATATTGTACTCTCCCTGAACAAGGTCGAGTCAATGAGGTATAATTGATTACAATTGCCTACAGTACTCTATATAATGCTGAAATGTTTAGGTCAGGAACTTGGTGACAGACAAAAAGCCACCCTCTGTACTGTCTTTTCTATTAAAGCACTTTTCAATTTGGTCCCCCTGGTAATATACTGTTGTGATACAGTTAGTAAATTCTAGCCTGTATACCTGTTGAGTTCCTTGCTGTCCCCAGGTTTGGTACAGCTGCTGCTGTGTCTGTATGTGAACTTGAAGCCGCTCCCTGTACTGTCTCTCTGCCTCTGCGATGGTCTGATCAGCTGACTGAGGTGAGAGGTCACCAGTGGGGCTACCTGAAAGACAAGTTGTGCATTGTTGTCAAACTGGTGAACTGTGTGGTGTGTGTTGGTAATAACCGGTACATATGTGGCTTGGTATGGATCATTATCTTAAAAGTTAGATTATCTGTGGCTGTACATAAGTTTGTAAGTAAAATAGTGCAGTGGTAAATTTCATAACAACAAATACTGTTGATAAAACTCAGTTAGAAATACCTCAGTAATAAAATGTAAATTGATGTTCCAGTTTACTTCTAGATCAACATTATATCATTCATGGGAGTTAACAATGATTTAACAACCGTGAAATTACGGAGGTTTAGTCTGGTTAAAAAGCAAACGAGCCTTGAAAAAAGATCAGATTAACTACGATTGTATGAAACACAATGGACACATTATGCACAATACCTGTAGGCAAGGCTTTCACAACTTGTGCAACTACCTGGCTGAGATTGTGTCTGACGTAAGCAACACAGATGAGATGACCTTGCTAACAACTAACTCCTGACCAAGGTTATAGACTAAGGAGGCCAAAGTCGGCTACTCTGTATACAGTACGTGAGAGGGGCTAATGCCAAATGTATATATTATAGTCTGCAGAAGGTTGGGAGGTCAGCTATGTGTGACAGAGGCTTCACTCCAAACCATGGTCTGGAGGAAGTTGGGAGGCCATAGTCGGCTATACAGTATGTGACAGGGGCTAAAGAATGTCGGGAGGCCATGGTTGGCTTTGTGCGACAGGGGCTTAACTCCTAAACATGATCTGGAGAAGGTTAGGAGGCCATGGTAGGGTATGTGTGACAGGGGCTTAACTCCCAACTATGGTCTGGAGAAGGTTGGGAGGCCATGGTAGGATATTTGTGTCAGGGGCTTAACTGAGTCAGTCTCTGACGTCAGCACCAATGTAATTATACACCTACGTAACTATGCCTGTAGTGACATGTCAACCATGACTGATCAAGGCTTCCACAAATAGTCTCCTGAAAGGCATTACAAAATTTGATTTTATACACTTCAGTGAGTCTAAAGACACAATTGACTTATTTCCGTGGTTCACCAACATTTTCGGGTGAATTTCTGGACAAAGGTTTTTATCAGCTATTGATCACTTCCTGTAACTTTGTGTACCTACTACAGGGCTCGAAATACCACCTGCATATGCAGGTTAGTGCAGGTAATATTGAAGCTGTGCAGGTATTTCTGGTATCTACCTGCACCTAACCTACACTGGTCCATGTACTGGGTTTTATACATAAATTTCCTTTGATTTAGATGTATAAGGATTGTTCTTAGCAGCATTGACTGTTACCACCTACTAAGTATAAAAGAAGAAAAAAAGCTATGGTTCCTAAACAATTCTAGAATGATTCATACTTCCTAAACTCAGAGTGCTGCAGGTCAAATTTGTCTGGTGCAAGTAATCTTAAATGTTACCTGCACCAGTGCAGGTATGCAGAAAAAAGTATTTCAAGCCCTGTTCTTAGTCTAGTAGGTGTAGGACTTTCCCTCGGGCTCTGTTGAAATTCCAGTTCAGCATTTAATGTTTTAAAATCCAAAAACTGTGTACAATAAGTCTATTTAATATGATATTGTGGAAGGTTTTCACTATATCATGTTTATATAGTATTAGTATTACTGAGTCTTATTACCACGTTGATCATATAGTCTATATCTTTGTTACATTTCGTCTGACCCTTATCACCTTTATCGTGGTTTCAATGAAATGTGGCCTGCAGGCCGATAAGACCTTGTCACAAAAATTAAGATTTCAGACTTTTTAAAAAAAGATCTGCCAAAAATTATCATAAGGGCCGGTCATGCAGCTCTTATTGGTACATTTTATAGTATTTGCCAACATATGGGATTTACGCAAACAACGATTAAGTTTGAATGACATTAAAAAATGACATTAAAAAAAGACATTTGCAAATGCCTGAAATAGGTGTGACACTAACCTTAAGCACTACTAATTACTAGTAGCCATGTGGCTACTAATTCTCTACTGGTTACAGAGTGCGGCCTTTAGTATACCAAAGTAGCCTTGTCGATACCATTTCTCTACTGGTTAAGTGTTAAGGCAGCAGCAGGGAGGGGGTTACTCTCATGTCCAAAATAAACATACTGGTAATCAGCCCCCAAATCCACCCGGTACATTCTTATTTTGGACAGTACTTTTTTTCCAAATTGGGGCTTTGATAGCCAGGGACCCCCCTAAATATTGAATGACTGAAGTTTTCCTGTCCACATTTCCTGGACCTCTCTCTTGCTCATAATTTAGCAAGAAGTGTAGCAAGAGTTGAGAAGTGTATCTTCAAACCATGAAGGTAGCAGTGAGATTTTATTTCCGGGGGTTATGTTTATTTGTGATACAAGAGTAAAGTCATAAAAACATAATATTTGCTAGTAAATTAAATTTGAAACAGGTGTAGCATTAACCTTAAACACAACCAAGTACTAGTAAGTAGACATGTGGCTACTAGTACCAATCTCTATTGATTACAAGGCGAGGCCTTAACCTTTAGTATACCTTGTGGATCTCTACTGGTTAAGTGTTAAGGCAGTAGGGGAGGGTTAAACACATACCTGTGAGAGTAGACTCCGGTAACTGGAGGGTCTCCGCGAAGGACCTCAGCATCTCATTTCCCCTGGCCGTGGTCTGGAACCTCGCGCCTCGCGATGACCCGCCCGGCGACCTTCCTGACGTCAGCGACTCACCTGGTAGGTTCAGTTTGGAAGGGTAAATGTCAGGAGAGTCCATATCAGGTCTCACCGCGGGGAGGGGCAGGGTGGGTGGGTCCTTACAGTCCTGATAGAATTCTTGTTTCTTAACAGAGGTTAAGACCAGGTCTGAGGATTTTAAGGATTGTGAGAAGGAGGCACTCCCAGAATCAGTCAAGGAAAGGCTTGAAGATTGATCTTTTGTGTCAGACACACTGATATGAAAGTCTTCAACTTCAAGGAGTGGCTGAGGAAAAGTTTCACACGTTTTGATTCTTAGACTCAGTCTGTTACACCTGGAGTTGTCACTTTCTTGAATCAAGGAACCGCAAGAGTTCTCTTGCCCGATTAAAGAGCCTGTCGCATACACTGATTGGTTGCGATTGGTTACAATTATTCCTTCAGACAAATTACTGCTCTTTGCTTCCGACTGATTGCTTCTAGCGCTTACTGGTGATTGTGAAGAAGTATTATTAGAGAGTGGGGCCGAATCTATGACAGACTTCTCCTCAGTTTCACGTACCAGTTCCTGTTTCGATTGAATCTCCTCCGCAAAATGCTTCAGCTCCTCCTGTACTACTTCCCTCGACTGTCCTCGAAGCGAGCGACTGATGTAGTCCAGGTCGGAGTCGTACGAGACCAGGTTACCGAAGGGCTGGTGGCAGGAGTCCGTCAGTGACTGGAGTGTGCTGTGTGTGGTTCTGTGGGTCCAGGTCTGGTCGTCCATAGGTCATTGGCTCCATATCACGTCAGCAACATTGCCTGAGGGGAGAGCGGGTTGCGTCAGTAAAAATGGCGACCTCAAACTGAAGGACGAAGCATGACACTTAGTGGCTAAATTGTTATAGCTCATGAAATGCAGCTTTGCTATAGCTCTCATATCTAGCCAAACACACTGGGTCACCCCTTGTCTGCATGAAAAGTGTACCCCATACACAGAGCCACCGAATTACTTACATCCCAATTTTAAAGCATCATTACTGTACATGTACATTGTGTATATGAGCATTACCAAACTAATTGGTTTGGTTCTCAAGTTTAAAAAACAACTTCAGAGTTAAATATGATTCAAATTATCTCAGGTTTCTGTTTTCAATTAGACCTTAATTTTTTTGCTAACTTTTGTTCACTTGAAAATGTCCAGGAACCATTGAAATATGATTGGTGTGGCCTTGCAATTGTTTGCAAGGACATCAATACACCTTGTTTGACCAGTTTTTGTTAGCTCTTACATCCTTTCAAGAAACCAGTGTTCTACATTTTTGTATGTCATGAAAAATGTAAAAAAGATACACCTCATGACTACAACATCTTATTTTATATTATCAACTATTAAAAGATTTTGCTTCAATTATGCTTCAAATACGAATGCTTATTCATATATCCTGAACATTGTTGGGACTCGTTCCCTAAAAGTTTTAAAAAGATATACTACTATTACTAGGATGCTCAATCAGTACCAACCTTAATTCTATTTCCAACATAGGGCTACAAAAGGTCCTTCATTAAGGTTTGGTCATCCAGCTCTATTAATATATTTCATAGCATTTGTCAACAACTTTGGCTTTTGCAAATGCCTCTGGAACAAATTAAAGTGAGTGGAGTTATACACTGAGACACCCTTTCCCAGAAACACTGGTCAAGCTGTGTCCAGTAGTAATAATTATGCTAATGACTGGACTAATTACTACCAACAGGTGAGACCAGACACCTATAGGCACTGTTTTGGTCAATTAGTCACCGCTTACAGGTGACAGGACGTGATGGATATCATAGCCTGTAGACAAGGAAATATCAGGAGACCTAAACAGTGTGTAATTTATACCTTAGTTATTATAGGCTCTACATAATGTACCGCTATCATGGAATAATACCTACAGTACCGAGATTCCTACTGTATCACTGCAAACAACCATGTCTAAACAGAAACAGCCAAAGACTTGGGGTATTTACCTAATCTCCAAGCAGATCCTACCGTAGCATAAGATAGTATCAAAAGCTGGCAGAGGAGTGAAGCCGGCTTAGGAGTGTGTTTGGCTACCGGGGAAATGTACACCTCTTGGCTGACTACACTCCTTAGCCAGTTTGGTACTATCTTATGCCATTGTAGGATCTGCTTGGAGATCAGTATTTACCCTACTAGTAGCTACTTGTACATACAGGTACATGTACAAGAATGTCAACAATTTGCATGGTAAATCGACAGACAACTTGAGAATTTTCCACTGGGATTACCACACCCAAAACATCCAGTAAAAGGACTATATAATGGAATCATCATCCTGTACAAAAAGGGTTTTGTAAATTTAAATTTGAACATCTCCAACTCCAAGCATATGATTGTCAGTTTAGAAATTCTTTTGTATAAAAATGTGTAACATCATAAAAAAAATTGTTGTGTGCATAGTTTGTGTTCTTTATAATGTTTGTATAACTATTATCTATGGGTTGCATATCTGAAAGAAAAAAATTCATTCATACGAACAGAAAGGCACCTAAAGCTAAAGGCATCTATTATCAGACAAGATCATTTTCACCCTAAAAAAGAAAGAAGTGACAAGCTTTCACTGGCTTCCTACAAATAACATTCCATGTAGCTCAGGGCAGCCCCTCTGTAAAGTATCACCCTTTAACAACACTTGGGTCAACCTTGCCTGAACAGCTCCATTCACACTAATGTAAACAGAACAACAAAGGCACCCTCCCAAACACGTTTTTCATGATGCAATCTGGACTTTAAGGCGGTGTGTACAAGCGAACGCACAATGGTGAAGTAAAACGTGGAAAAACCTATGTCGCTGAGCATTGAAATTAAAGGCAAGGTTGTAGCAATAATGTCTTAAAATTATAGTTTATACCATCAGCATTCAGCTACTGTGGTAGCACATTTACTGGAAGTGTGAGAGTGTTTACCCAAAGCAAAAGTAGACTCAGTTCTATTCTGGCAGCTGCCAAAACATCCTGGCAGTGAGTAAATATAAATATTCCGGCCAGGCCTGGGGGCTACCCTAGCTGGGGCAGAGGTACCATGGAATGTAGCTACTAGTACGGCACTACTACCCCTAGTGCTCTTTCCTTTTAATTACAACTTGAAGTTACGAGATTTCTTATCTTATGGCAGTCTGCCTTACATGTACATGGAGGACATACAGAAGCCAGGGATTGTAGCTATTCAGTATTGGCCATGATTTTCTCACTTGAAAGGAAGCTGTAAAAATCCCGGCCACTACTATACCACGACTGCTTACAAGTAGAAAATGACATGCTAGTGGCACAGCAGACTATTACTGATGACATGTGATTCAAACGCAAATCAAGGGTTTGATTGTGTCATACAAGTAGCTTTCAACACATAACCTGAATTACCGGTACTATAAGTTAGTATAACACTAGTGTGCCTTCAAATGTTAGTGTGCTATAATGCTTTGTGTATATTTGGTACTGTACTGTATATTCAGTAGATATAAGTTAGTAGATGAAGGCAATTTTGACAATTTACTAATGCAAGGGACGGTGCAAATTATTCCTAACATCAAAATTAAATGTCAGAACATTGAATTGATAAATACAGATTACTTCTACTTCATCAATGGTAGATATCAGCTCTTGGCTGGGTGATAAAATTACGTAATTCTTTTCAGTGCTAACTTGAAAACCTGTCAAACTGTTGGTCGGTTTTTAACGATGATTGTTTGATTTGTAAAGACGACATGCGACATTCGCGACCAAGGTAAACAAACCATGTTATGGCGTCTATGCGCCCCTCCCCTTCTATAGATCTGCATAATCTCTTTTCTACGTAAACCAAGGAGTTTTAGCGTGATGCGCATCTTTATCAGTTTAAAGACTGCACAATAGGAAAGCATACATCCTCAAGACTATAGTCTTGACTTTCAGAATTCTCTACTCTAATCTCTACTCCTTGCCCCCTCCCCACCCCATCATAAAATTCACTCCTTGCTGCCACTGATCATCATACATGACTTCAGGACTCGGTAAATTTTAGGACAGTTTACAGTATTTATATCATACAATGCAGGCAGTATATTCTTCCACAGAGTGTCTAAGGTTCACAGGTATCTTTTGCAGACCGTAGAAAGCCGTACGATGGAGTAAAACGGGTGATATTCATCGTAACCTACCTTGACCGTAGCTGGAAGATTCCGAGCCAGCTTGGCATATGGAGCCCATACCGGAAGTCTCGCGTGCACTTCTCGCGAGGTTTAAAACAAGCGAGACTTGAGGAGGTTGAAACTCATTTGCATAAAAAGGCTATAAATGTGTTTTTAAAAATCATACCATAAAGGACGACTTTACTAAAGCCTAAAAGAAATCATTACCTCTCAAACTTTGTTCCTTTTTTTATAATACAATGCATCTCAGTGAATGTAGACAATGTAGACTTTTGATAAAACAATGTCCGCATCTTTGCAAGGCACAATTGTACTTTTAAGCGCACAAAGTTCTTTCCTGTTACCATATAATTTCAATCAGAAAAAGACAGAGACAGTAGATATGAAGTTCAAAATGATGTTTAATACAGAAAACTTCTCAAGTTTTTTATACATTGTATCTATGAACAGGTGCATTTTTGCAACACACCCCTTAGTGAGATGTCACCAAATCATCATCTGATCAAAATAACTAATATTCAATTAGTTAAAATCATTGAGTGAGAATATTATCATTTGTTTACGTGATTATTAATCAATATCACTGCGAGTTAAGAGGATAGGGGAGGGAGGGAATCAATATTGATAAATTGGCACTAACATTGCATAATACATCAACTATATTGAATAAGGTGAAAAACTTAAAACATTATAATACTGATTGCCTTTGAAAAGTATATCATCAAATTGCCAATATTAGATCATTAATACACAAATACACAAAATGGAAAAAAATCAAAATAGACAAAAATGTTGCATGAAAAGCTGAATCAACAGTAGAAGGAAATGAAATGCAGGGGGGGGGGGGGTGGAAATTGGGATGAATTGCACCAGAATGATAATGATGAAAATGACTAAATTGCACACAAAAAACAGAAAAAAGGAAACAACAGAATAATGCATGCATGCTATGAATTTTGTCCTATGAAGTTCACTCATTTTCACCCTGCTCTGCTCTTGCCATATTTTCAATCAAGTTCTGAGGTAGCTTTAGCAACATTATCTATACTAAGTTGTGCAAGATTTCAGAGGTTCAGCTACAAATTATGTGGCATTGAAACAGCTGATTACGCTCTACATAAAAGGGCTCGCAGGCCCCCAATACTACATAAATTGTATAACCACAAGCTGGTATTACACATTATGTCATACCTGTGACGCGAAAACATTCGATACGGGTGTTCCGAAACATGTGATAACTTTCCACATCACACAGGCTAGAAGTTTGTATCACACAGGCTTCCTTTGAGTAAATTGAACCATTTCGAGCGGGCCAAGTGTGGCACAGTTGGCAATCCGAATACAATGTTGTTGTAACACTTTTTGTTCGAGGGCACCAAATTTGTTCAACTTCTGGAGCATATCGCATCAAAACATTTTTCTTTCAGGTGGGTATGACATCACCCTCGGTCCCTGCCCTCCCGCGGGTCGGATCACCCTTCCGCCTATACGGAATACACCGTGTTGTATTCTATATATCTCTCAATGTCAGGCTAACAAGGCCATTAGCCAGACTCGCTTTGGGGAAGATGATTAGCTTTCTGTTGCCAAGATTATATTTTGCATCAAGAAGAAGTTATATACGATAGAGGTTTAGCAGTCAAGTTTAGCCAATGAACTATCATAAGCTCCTATCACGTAACTCTCCTAGATGTGAAAGATTACCCCGTCAGCACAGAGCTACATCTGCCCTTGAACGAGCCTGGCCAATCCATGGTAGACAGGATACCAGGTTATATACATGTATATATGGCTCTGGAAGCATGATTTGGTCAGGCAACTAGATACTACTACTACACTTTCTAACTTAGATCTTACATCGCCACTAAGATTAATAATAGTTGGGCATAGCTAGTTGGTGTAAAGCGATCCTTGTCCATACTGGCGCATACTCTGTAATGAAACAGTGCTTTTCCACATTCTAACATGGTCGTATTGGACCATATACCACGCAATCTGCGGGGACAACATGAACTTGAAATAATTTGAGAGAGCTTTTGCTGATACAACGTTTACACTGACAACATTTGCTGTTAGTTTATAGAATCAACTACATCAAAATATCTGGATACCTTGTCGTTCATTTTACATACTGGACTGTGCAATACTCTACACATCACTTGACATATCTAACAGTGTACATATCAGTAAGAGCAAAGAAATTCCAGGTACGTTTGACTTTCCCATGTCTTGCTAGGGTATAGATGCACCATTCAAACTTGTAGAGTCATGGTGAATATAAAATTGGTTAGAAATACTGTTAATTAGTACAAATGATTGTGTGCAGTATCAAAATCTACTTCTGGCTATTAGTGAAATATAGTCCTTGCTACAAACAACTACTGCTTTTGTAATGCAAACATCTTTTAAAAACTTCTTAGTACATTTGGGCTACGAGCACACCTGAGACCCCATTGAAGTCATCATCGCAGTGCAATGGACATCCAACAGTACATGTAGTAATAGGTTACTGTCTGCTACAAAACTAAAACATTAAACAGTTCAAGAATTCAAACACGTTCCCTCAAAGAAGGCCACATTGATGTTCGAATCACTACACTTTGACACATTAATTCAGAACAGCTCCTTTGCTGAAAGTAAAAGCCAAAGGCTCCCCCAAAATCAGGTGCCCTCCGATTTCATGAGGTACAGTCAAACTTGTACAGGTGACCACCTCACATGGGGACCACCTGGTCATTTTTGGCTACTTTCTGATGGTCCCTTAATTACATGTGTATGTGTGGATTGACAGTAGTGACCACCTGTCTATAGTGACCACCTGTCTATAGTGACCATTGACCACCTGCATAAAGTGACCACCTGTCTATAGTGATCATCAGTTTATGGTGAACACCTGTTTATAGTAACCACTTTAATTTCTAGTTCCTAGGGTGGTTGCTACCAGGACTCGTCAACTTTTTTTCGTCTCACTCATTACTTTGGAGACCATGTTGTTAACCCTTAAACTGCCAGAGTTTCAGCACTATAAAATGCTGGTGTGTTACGCAGAAGGGCGGTTATACCGGCTATATAGATACAGATACAGATGCTATAAGTGCCAGGGTTGGCTGCTGACCTCCAAAAAGAAACCCCCCGAACAAGGCCGAAGTCCCTAACTTGTGGGGTTTGTGCGCTACACAAGCGCAAAGCTGCTACTTTGCAGGAATACCCTTCCCAGATATATCTGGGAGCGGCACACAGGGCATGTATAGGTGTGCCAGATATATCCGGGATTGGAGCTTTAAGGGTTTTAATTGTTGTCGCTTAATACATTTTCATCAGTTTCATCAAGATTGACACAATAGTGTCAAAATGTTTCAATCACATGCAACAAATTTCTGTCAAATGATATGATGATGAGCCCTGGTGGTTGCTGTATACAAGTCTAACTACATATGAGCGATCGCTGTTGTTGTTTATATCCGGGGTATTGGACAGTTGTTGCCTACCAGGACGTCAGTAGATTGGATCAAAAATTGAAATTCAAATTAGCGGCTCAAATTACTGGTTAATTGCCAAACACCTGCTTTTTGCCCACCACTGCGTCACCGTGACATCATTGCGATCGCTCGTATTCTGTTTTGTTATTTCCTCAGACTGCCGGGTGCTTGCTCCAGTCGTAATAAGTGTACTTGGGAGCGAAGTCCATGTTGCCCATGGTGTACTCCGAGTCCTCGCTGTCCTTGATGTTGGCTTTCCCTGTTTGGCACTCAGCGTAGGACGGAGGGGCTGGAAAATTAGGGAAAATAAGCGGCTATGAAGATTTTGTGATGGACTTAGACTCAAACACGTTACTTTCTTAATTGTAACTTGGCACAAATCATCTTTTATAAAATACTATAAGCTGCAGTAACCTCTTGGACACAAGAAAAATGCAGCAAATTTTGTACGGCCTTCTATATCTATAACATTACATGCTTAGAAACAACTGGATGGAGTAACAAACAGGTATATGAATATATCAGCTTGTTGCGTCTAACATGGAAGTTGGCTAGTCAACAAAAGAACAGTTTACTCAATTTGTTTTCTTCTTTAAGTTCTTAGATATGCATTAGCCTTAGAAAGAAGCTGTGTTGGTTGTTACACCTAAAGATGGTTTACCACTTATGTGACAGAAGAAAACCAACTCACGCAGGCCTGGTGCCCCTGCCACCGGCATGACAGGGGGAGGGGCTGATGGCATCACCCCCATAGGGGGGGCAGAGGGGTACCCTCCAGCAGGGGGGTAGGCTGCGTTGCCCGCTGGGGGGTACGGCATTCCACCAGCAGGGGGGTAGGTGGCACCAGCTCCAGGGGGGTAGGCGGCATCAGTTCCAAGGGGGTACGGGGCAGCAGGGGGTGCAGGGAAGGAGGGAGGTGAGGGGTAGTAGCTCCTGAGGGGGACGAAGCCGATTTTGATGGGGAATTTCATGTCCATACTGGTGTGGGCGCCGCTGATGTGGCCTGAGATCTGCACAATATGAACAACGAATCAATATAAAAACTTAAAAATCTATTGCAAGACCCAAAGGCTCATTGCATACAAACTGAAACAGTGTTACATACAGAATTGTACACTGTCTTAACAAAGAAAGAAAATTTAATATACTGTATAGATAAACCAAATCGAAATGACACGGAATGACACCTTTTCTAAATTTAACTATGTGTACATTTTGTGTATGTTACCAGTTGTTTGTAACTACTTTGACAAGTAAGTACAAGCTGTATAAGAACAAACCTTACAATTCATTCTTATGTAGCTTGTACTTACCAACAACTCGTGAGCTATTCATATATCTTGAGACAATTTATGGTTATGAATTAAAACAAACAAGACTTAACATACATTCTCATAATTCCACCAGGAGTCATTATACCGCCACCTCAAAAAACGTTGTTTTAGAGGCCTTCTCAAGATTGTCTTTAACACCTAAACATTTGAATTGTATCACATTTAAGATATTTAACATTTAGTGTTCAAGACAATCATAGGAAAACCTCTTTACTAACTTTGTTTGAGGTGACGGTATAAAGCCCCGTTTACAAATCAAGAATTTAGCTCGGCCGAGTTGTCAGCGAGCTCTAAATTACGAGGAGGCATGAATCTGATGCCTACGAACAAATGGCAGAGTTTCTTCGTCGGCATCAGGGTCATACCTCCTCGTAATTCCGGGTGGAATATACAGTGTTGAGG
>NC_049989.1:18616119-18667654 GCF_000003815.2 Branchiostoma floridae | reverse complement strand
CGGCCGAGCTAAAATTCTGATTTATAAAGGGGGCTTAATGACACCTGGTGGAATTATGATAGTCGATGTTACCTCCAGTGCGTAGTCGATGTCTATGATGCTGCAGTAGCGTAAGGATGAGGGCGGGATGGCGGGGACAGTCAGGGACATCTCCACCTGCGAGGACTGGCCTTCTGCGCATCCCCGGCACTCCGTCTTACTCAGGGTACTGGAGGACGACCTGCTCTTACTGGTGGCGTGGAACGACACAACCTAGGCAAAGAAAAGAGATATTTATTGAAGATTTTTTCACTGTCTTGCAACACCAAAATTAGCTTACCTAGAATTTTCAGTCGCACTTCCGTCGACCTTCTTCAGGAGTGATGATTCAGTGACTCTGATCACGTGACTTAGAGACACGTGATTCGAGTAACGAATCATAAATGCCTGGCAGACGATATCGGCCCCCGTCTCTGTTGAGTGTCGGCTGATGTGCTCTAATGTAGATGGCCTCCTTTACCCCCCTTAATATGTACTACATCAACATAGATGAGCTTTCATGCTAAAAAAAGATATTTATTGCATTGTATCCAGGTGTAACAGCAGGAAATTTGGCCCACAACTCGGAGGTCCTGTGTTCGAATCTGAACAAAAGAAATCTGTGATTTGATAAATAGCAATGGCGTGGACTTTCTATTTAATCAACTATTTAGTCTGTGTGAAATAGAAAATTATCACCAAGTCCAGAACACCTATATCAAACGCTAATGCGGCCCAGGTATGACATAAAACCACTTACACCACATGGACATGCTTAGTACCTGAATCAACTTGGCTGACACATGGGTGTAGCATTTCAGAGGGTCTAGATTTCAAAATTTTCTGGGGGTGCATGCCCCTGGACCCCCCTAGGAACCTTGCGCCTTGGGCACTAGATATGATTCAAAATAGAGGGGACAGAAAATGATTTCAGGCTGGCTTCACCCCTGCCCAGGTATGACATAACACCACTTACACCACATGGACATGCTTAGTACCTGAATCAACTTGGCTGACACATGGGTGACTTCTTCGTTGGCGTTGTTCTCGACGGTGCCTCGCATCTGAACGGTTTCTCCGGGACAGTACGCAGTCCTATCGGTCTGTACCTGCAGCTCGATTGGTCCGGAGGCGCAGCACAGGCAGCAAAGCATCTTCGACTTCTGCCCAGCCATGGGGGTCTGTAAAAATAATTTTTTAAGACAGCTTTATTGCACAACAATTGTACGGGGTACAAAGTATGGCACCTACATTAACTACAGTTCTATAACTTAACGCTTATCTAACTAATACAGAAGTTGTAGTATGGGATAAGTTTCTTACAGAATTAAGAATTAAAGATAAGATTAAGAATTTAAGGATTTAAGAGTTTCTTAATTTAAGAGTTTCTTTAAGATAAGATTTCCATCATTCTTTCCAATAAAATGTTTGTTTTATATTTTCAGAATTCAATTTTTTTTGCAGAATTTACGGTTGGAAAGCACTCCAAACTTAAAGCACAAACTTAATTATGTATTAATTAAATGTCCAAATCAGATTGCATGAAGCAAGAACAAGAATACATACATTTTATGTCATCACAAATGTGCCACACAGAATTGCAATGATATAATCTTAAGTCTGCCTCAATTTGAATTTCTTTGGCAGTCTCAAAATAAAATAAAAAAAAACAATGCTGAAAGGGAAAATGCTTGGGTCAAAGGTAAGGAGTCAATTCTTTTTTTTTTTAATTGGTCGTCACGCAACAAGACCTGAAAGTCATTTCAAGATTCAATTGTGTTGAGAATACATGTGCTTAAGGTCTACTACAGGCCATTTACCAAACAAAATAAACCTTCACGCTCAAGTTATTATGGGAACGCCAAACTAAATATTACCAGCGCGGTTGGTTCTTCGTTCAGATCATACATGTCCAAGACCGTGAAGGCCCTCTTGACGGTGTGGTCGAACTTCCATGGCTTGTCGATGGTGCCCTTTATGTAGTACCTCACGTAGCCATGAGCGCCTTCAAACGAGCACGGCAGGCCCTGAAGAAAATGTGTATGTACTTGTCACATCACAACATCTGCTAACAAACGCGCCTTTGAAGCAAATATTAAGGTATGGACTAAAATGAACAAGCACAGTCGACTTGTCGGGATGTTGCCTAGACTAATGGTGGTAAACAATATCATGACGTAACGTTAAGTACAATCTTATTGGTCTAGGCAAAGTTTGCAGCCGAAAAGTCATCTTTTGGGTATGATAATCAAGCTGCACAGTAAAGCTCAAAGTAAAGAATAAATGTTTCCCAGCAAACTGTACCTAAACCCAAAGAATGTCAATATGCAACGGAAACAAAATTGTTTATCTTGATGTGTGATCACTCCCTAATGTACATTTTGTAATAACTGTTGCTACAGTTTTTTTTTATCATTTTATTTTATGGACTACAGGAAGAGTAGTGGTGTACAATTATTGTGTATCACTAATGGGGATAACAAAGCACACCTGCTGGGGGAGCTGGTACTGGAAGGGGAAGACGTGACGACCAGCGGGCAGGGTGGGGTTGTCGCCGGACTGGCCCTCCGCTGTGGAGAAAGTCATATCTTGTTAGAAGTTTTATTAATTTTCTCTCGATCCATTTCCAGTAAATGGCAAGGGAGCTTGCATGTTATGTCAAAGGGCCGCAGTTATACCAGGGATACAGATACAGGTGATGATTGCTTAGTGATCTTAGTGACCAAAAATTGAATTTGTGTGACTCTTTTATTTTAATTGGAATATTATGCAACATGTAAATTCAAAGTATGATTTAGAAGATAGCAAAACATACAAAAGGACAACGACTTGTTCTTTAGTTATGAAATTCAATGAGTTACTTATCAGCATCTGGTGGAAACTATTCACACTCACAGAGAACAGAACAGAATCAACACAAATTTCAAGTGTAACACCCCAAAGAAAATAATCACATATTTCATATGAAGTCAAGAAATTAAAGTTAATTCATGTAATTATGGAGGACATCCTCTGATGACCTGACCTGACATGACAGGGTGGGGAAAAATTTCCGCATTTTGAGACTATTTTATTGATTTATGTTGACAATTATGTTCTGCTGAAAAACTGTACATTCAAGTTCATTTCAACCTATATGATTGGCAAGTAAGGACAGGCCTAGCTTCAGAGTGACTGGACTTGAAGTGGATGTGTTTATGAGTTCCTGAATTAATTGCTCAATCAACATGTAGTTTTCAAATGTTACAGTGTTAAATTGTCAACTGTGGTCATTCATTCATCCATTGTTAGATTAAACATGTAGTAGAATTTTCTTAATTTGACATGCTGGAGCAAATGTTCAGCAATCATGTGCATCTTTTATCATCGCAGTCATTCCTTGTGTATTTCTATAATTAAGCATGAGGTTACTGCAGAGAGAGGAATTTCAGACTATATATGGAACAAGAGAATTGTACAGAAAGAGAGAGACCAAGCATGCAGTAGGGACAGAAGAGCACACGATTTGGGGAACGCTGTACCTTTCCCAAAAACTTCAACGATTAGGAGCAGTCATGCCTTTTGCATATCTAGAATTTTCAAGCATAAGGTTAGTGCAGAAAGTCAGGGATCCAGAGAGAGACAGAGTGCAGCCAGCAGTGGCAGAAGAGCGCACTATTTTGGAAACGTTGTACCTTTCCCAAAAAGGGTCACCTTATGCTGAAAGTAGGTCTCAGAGGCGGAGTAGTGCCTGGTCGTCGTACGACGATTCTTTCCCGACCCTGTCGAGTGCCTTTCAGTCCAGTGAACGTACGCATGCCCGTGGAATTTGAGACGCACCCCTACAAACAAGCCATGCAGGCAAGAAATGAAAGAATTAAATCTCAACATAAAGAGAAAAAAAAGAAGCGTAAGTTAAGGATCTTACCCTTCCCATACATAGTCACCTTGTGCTCGAAGTATGTTTCGGAATTGTTATAAGACTCGGTGCGCCGGTTATCCCCCGAACCGTGAGTCTCTGTCCAGTGTACATTTGCATGCCCATGAAATTTGAGACGAATACCTGAGGAAAGAGAAGACGTGGGATAACAGATCGTAAGAAGTTTTGCAATCTTAAGACAGTTGTACAGCAGTTTGAAGCAATACAGTGTAAACTAAAAGAAGAACTAAGAAAGATTTGAAAGTCATGACATGTAAATGTTACAGACGTTTTAATATATTAACTCATCGAATGTAAACGGGCACATTTTATACTCTAGAGTACATGTTTCTCAGGTGGGTATAACATAAATAAAATACAACATGGTGTATTCTGCATCACCCTCGGTCCCAGCCCTTCCATGGATTGGGTCTCCCTCCGGCCTTTAGGCGATCCTACATTTGTACCATTAAGGTGATACGGAATACACCATGTTGTATTCATATGTACCTGATGGATTCATTCATTGATTGAAGAGAGGCCGTACGGGTATATATTTGTATTTGATTGATTGACTTCGCTGGTACGGCCACATCCAGAGAATGGAAGAGGAGAAGTGGCCCAGGAAGATCATTAGAAATCAGCATAGGACTTTAGGAGGTAAAGAACCCTCGTGGGCGACCTCGAAAGAGATGGACAGACAACATAAAGGAAGACATACACTTCCTCAACCTACACAGTGTCAACCCAAAGGATAGACGACGCTGGTGAGCTGCCATCAAGCCCCCTCATCAACGTGCAAGCACGTCTAACCCCCACAGGGGGAACAGCAGATGATAAACTGGATAATGAGTGAGTGAGTGTGTGAGTGAGTGATTGATAGATTTAATTATTTATTTCTTGACTGACTGATTGATGTATCCCTACCTCTCATTTTCATCCCCTCGTTGAGGTTGACGACGACCTGACCGCAGACCCACTGTCCGTTCTGGAACACGTCCACGTTGTTGTTGAACACGATGCTAAACTCCTGAAGCTTCCCCATCCTCAACGCTTCTTTTCTCCACCACACAGATTCAGTCAATTACTCTGGCTGCTGAAATGATGTACATATAAGATCATTAGAAATACAGACGATATAAAACACGTCCACGTTGTTGTTGAACACGTTGCTAAACTCCTGAAGTTTCCCCATTCTCAACGCTTCTTCCCTCCACCACACAGATTTAATCAATTACTCCGGCTGCTGAAATGATGTACATTTTGTATATATACTAGAACATAGAAAAAAAAACATTTGTTGTTGTTGTTGTTGAACACGATGCTGAACTCCTGAAGTTTCCCCATTCTGAACGCTTCTTTTCTCCACCACACAGATTCAGTCAATTACTCCGGCTGCTGAAATGATGTACATATATATGATCATTAGAATAGAAATACAGATATATAACACATCCACGTTATTGTTGAACACGATGCTGAACTCCTGAAGTTTCCCCATTCTCAACGCTTCTTCCCTCCACCACACAGATTTAATCAATTACTCCGGCTGCTGAAATGATGTACATTTTGTATATATACTAGAACATAGAAAAAACAAAACATTTGTTGTTGTTGTTGTTGAACACGATGCTGAACTCCTGAAGCTTCCCCATTCTGAACGCTTCTTCTCTACACCAGTCAGATTTAATCAATTATTACCTGAACTACCTGAAATGATGTTGTATATTAGAATATAGAAATATATATTTGCTGTTGTTGTTCTTGAACACGATGCTGAACTCCTGAAGTTTCCCCATTCTCAACGCTAATCTCCTTCTACCAGACAGATTCAGTAAACTTAATCATGAGGCTGCTGAAATACCTGAAATGATGTACATATATTGGAATATAGAAATATCTATTTGTTTCGACCAGCAAAAATTGACCAGTCCTCTGGTCCTACAACTATGAAGCTGTGACAGTATCATAATATGAGTGTGAATTATTTTCTGTAACAGAGGGGTTCAAGCGCTGCCAAAAGCCAGAGTCTAACCCCTGCTTGAAGAGTAAAAGGGTCAGACCGTTTGGCGTACAGTAGTGGTTAGCTGCATTGGCTTCGGCGGAGGTTCAAATCCCAGGAGACTTCCTCTACTCGCCTCTTACACTTCTATACTAGCGTTAATACATGCATGTGTTACATTGTACATATAACATATTATAACCTGACCTATATATACCACTTGCCCACAAAAAGAAAACAAAACTACGTCTGGACGTTGTTTTGCAAATCGAGAAAAGGACTGTTTTCTTTTTCGAGACCTTTTTGATACCTAGCCTAAAGATGACCTACATTTTGTATCTGCGTTCTGTGCAAGGAGCTTTTATCATAAAAGTTCCTTGTTATGTATGGGAAGGCTTATTCATGCAGCTTTTGCTTATACAGCTGTATGTCTGAGGTGACTCGGCAACTAAGAGAAGCCATGTACGATGTAACGGTCCCCACGCCAGAGGTCTCCCAGGACCCAAACATGACATCTAGATCTAAAAATACATTCATTTTTTCTGCCCCTCCCCTTCCATATGCTAGCCTTGCCATGCAGCAACCCCAAGGCTGTTTAATAAACATTTCCTGCACCTTACCTGCTACAGCTGCTGTACGTTGGCGTTCAAAATGTTTCCTGTCGGCCACTAAAGCCTTTAGTAAAGGCACGTAGAACTTCACAACCTTTCCCTCATTTTCCAAATATTTACTTTCTCTATCCAGCTGTCACACTTCCGCCTCTGCCTCTGCCACTCCCAGTCTCGTCGCGTCACACTTCTCGCGAGATTTGAAAGGGCAAATTGCTGCTGATCTCCAAGCAGATGTTCGGCGGGCCAACTGCAGATTTTTCTGCGGAAATCACTCTAGTCTAGGCTAGACAAATACCGGGAGCAGTGTCGAAAGTACGTCACGTGAAGAGCGAAGATCAGGACACAGCAGGTTGTAGCCTTCTCTCCTGGATGCAGTATCAAGTATCAAGCAGAATGTTACTTTTCTGGTGACAATGTTCTTTTCTGTTATCCCGTTAACCAGTTTAATTCACATTTTCGATAAGAAAGAAGAAAAAAAAACAGAGACAAACTACAATTCCACTGACACATAATAGTCATCATAAGACTTCAACATCTCAATCATGTTGGAGTATTTAATTTGAATACTAAAGTCAAGAGTACCTAACCCAAAAGTAAACGACTTGATGAACGTGTGTTGGAAATTCCATCTTATCCATCCCAACTAACCTCGAGTAACATTGTCCACAAATAATCAAATACACATATTTACACAGACGCTGCACAAATAAAGGCAGGGACACTTAATTTTGCACCTGTTGAACGTTACGATATTGTCTTCCTACATCTGCTTGTAGATCAACATAACTCAACTGCGTAACTACCACCGGCCAGAGGGGTGGAATTCGGACGAATAAGGTAGAGCATTATATAAATGAATAAGAACTTGTATATCAAGATAGAACAACTGTAGTAATTAATAGTTACATTTAAAACGCTCTTCACAAGTGGATAAAACTTCACAAACTGTGCGAAATTCTTAAAGTAGTTTCGTTCTCTTATTCATCTACGACCATAAGAAATGTAACAGCTGACGCATTAACCAACAACCGCGGGGGTGTCTATGAAATCACTTTCTCTTAAATATTGACGAATATCCCAAGAGCAGGGCATTACAAGACAAGATATCCTTGCTATATCTTTAACTTTATATGCGTATTTTATTTGCTCATTCTAGTTTATAGAATGGGCCAATAAAAGTTTTAAAAGAATATTCTACTGTTCCATCCTTACCGAATTGAAAAATATTACAGTCCAGAAGCTCTGCCTCTTTTTCGTGAACCAATGAGAAGCCTGGATTGAGATGTGTCACATTCTTTCAATTTTTTTGGCGCCATTCGTGGTCAACTTCTTGACTGACAAACAACCTGCAGCTGCCGGCAGACGCCCCGGTAGGTGCAAGGCGTGGAGCGGCGGATTTTTAGGTAAGCTTATCTCATTTTCTAGCGGTAGAATACCACTGTCCATCCACATATTACCTTGTACAATCTTCACAGAGAGATTGTCATGTCTAAATATCACTTCTGAGAATCCTTTCGTAAGATTTCGTTGAAAATTCTCTATAATATACGTAATTTAGTTACAGCGTGCATAATTTTTGCGTAGGTTTGTATGTGTCTGGAATTTTACATTTTCCTGTCAGTAATTTCGTCACAGTCTCTAAACGGTTGCGTTTTCGTAATGAATATGGAGCAGATGATCACCAAGATGCGTGCAATTGTAGCTTGAATACTGTTTTCTTTTTAATTTTCTGTCAACAATGTTCTTGGACAAAAAAGCCCGGGTCCGTACGATTGCCCGCGTCGCTATGTTGAGTGAAATAGTAGGTCGTAACTCTGTATATTCCCACAAAATGTACTCAGAATTATCGAATTAAATGCTTCCTCGCCTGGTAGTAGCACCTTGAGCTTTTTTGTAACGAAGTAAAAGAGAAAAATGGTGTTTTAATTGTCTCGCCAGGTGTGCCTGTCAATCACTTGTCCTCTGTTTCGTCATAATTTGTCCAAGAAGTGACGTTTTCTCAGAAGTTTACCTCAGAATCGCCGTGACAAGTGCTCCGGAATCTAGTAGTGTCACTCTTTGTTTAATATTTTCTCGTAAAATTTGAGAAAACATTTTATTTCACTGTGTCCCGCTCTCTCTACGCGATAATGTCTGCACCTGGTGTCCAGCTGCGACTTGTATATATTTCCCGCCAAAAGTGCATCACTGAAATGTTTAGTCATAACTTGTCAAAAAGATTGAATTTTCTCTGGAATTTGCCTCGGAATCATCGCAATACGTATTTAGGAATCTAGTATTGTCACTTTTTAAATTTTTTTCCGTTTTAAACTTGAGAAAACTGCGTTTTACTCGTGTCCATCCCTCGCTCCGCGATAATGAATGCACCATCCCCGACCGCGTATTCCCCGCCAAAGGGACTGGAACGCAACATCATGCAAAAGTTGGCGGAATTTTTCAAGGATTATTTCCAGTTGTCATGCAGAAGAGTCAATTTTATGGTTATTTTTACTCGACATGTAGATGTAGAAGTAATCGTTTTAAAAAGCACTAACGGACTTCGTGTCCGTACCGTAGCGATGAGCCTCGTGTTTCCGGTCAAATCTGTAGCTTCCACCGCCAGACTTACGCACCCTCCTCGGTAGGTACGTGGGTGGACACATATTACGGCCCATCTTCTTCTCACTTCAAAATGTTTCATGACCTTTTATCGCCATTTTGTATCAAGACACCGTCTACGATACGGGTCTCTCTAGTCTGTCATTCTACATTTCCATTGCGTCACGCTAGTAGAGAACGTCGTACGGATAGACCTTGTATTTTCGCTTTCCACCGTCTGGCCCAAACTGCTTTCTCGGTGGGAGGGGTAGTGGTGGTAGTCAATTCATTAAACGGCTCATCTTTGGCTTATATGTAGATGTTTTACCACTTATTTGGTTTATATCAATAACGATGACCCAGTTAATTTTTGTAATGAGTTATTTTAAAGACTTGTAATATTTATTCATTGAACTTTATCTCACCTGGTTTTAAAATCATGACACCTGTTGTTGTTTTTTCACACTTTCAGCTCAAAAGCGCCGACTGGCTGAACTTCAGCAAACTGCAGAACAGACGGATAGAAAACGGGCACATTCTTCATCAGGTAAGCTATCTATATTACAGATTTTACACACATTTTCATAACAGAAATTAAGATGTGAAGCATGATATATTAACTTCTTTAAGTTTCTCTTTATGCAACCATTTTATTTTACATTGATAAGTTTTTGATTGATAACATCTGTATATTTTCACGTGGTTTGCATGCTTTTCATGTGCCACTATTACATCTGTTTCTCTTATTCATGTTTGACAGCACATTTTGATATCTAAACACAAGAATTGAAGACATCCTTAATCATGTCCTTTTACAATATACTGTACATCTCTCTCATCTGATAGCCTCTCACCTTGCTCTCATAACATACTCTCCTTTGCAGACAGGTGTGCCCCCTGATGCTGGCAGAAGATGGTACCGTAACTGCAATGCTACTGATGGTACTACAATCTGGCTGAATGTGAACTGGAAGGTTGGAAGCATGTCAAGCACCTGATGAAGTAAGTTAATGTGGATGAAAGTTGTGTGAGAAAGTGTTGCTGCATAGTTATAAACTTATGTGAGTGGGCCCTGCTTTTTTGCTACGTCAACGATGTCAGATTGTGAAAAAAATTGCGCGTATCAGGATCTTGCATTTTATTTGAAGCGTACGCGCATTTTGGATCGGGACATTTCTGATGCACCAGGCATTTTCACATTTTCATCTGCAACACGTCATTTCTTCAGATTTTCGCGGAATTTGAAACGTGTAATTTTCGTTTCACTGCTTGCGTTTCATTTGGAACAAGTGTGACTACAGTTTGATCGGGACATTTTCGAGGCACCGGGAATTTTCACATTTTGATCTGCAACACGTCATTTCTTCAGATTTTGCGGAATTTGAAACGCAAAATATTCAAGCTTGCGTCTTATTTGGAGAAAACGTACATTTGTCTTGCACCTGATTTCTTGGGCACCAGGAGCTTTCACATTTTGATCTCCAATCGTGTTCGGATTTTTCCGCGCCATCATTTGGAAACGGCCTCGTGAGAATCAGCTCATGGACCAGGATGATTGGCACTTGGGTGAGTTATGTCTTCTTATTTACACTTTTTATCAGCTCAAAGGCAATACATTTAGTTAAAACTAGTAACACTTAACACTTTTTTCTTTCTTTATTTTGCAAGCATGCTACATTTTCATAGTTTAAAACTTTATATTCGTATTTTTGAGTTTCATTTTCGTATGGAGTCTCAGAACAGTTTGGATCGCGCCAGTTTCAAAGCACCAAGCACATTGTGATCTG
Organism: Branchiostoma floridae; assembly: GCF_000003815.2. Taxonomy (NCBI): domain Eukaryota; kingdom Metazoa; phylum Chordata; class Leptocardii; order Amphioxiformes; family Branchiostomatidae; genus Branchiostoma; species Branchiostoma floridae. The sequence goes on along the minus strand of NC_049989.1, from coordinate 18,656,761 downwards.
CAACACGTCTTTTCTTGAGATTATCGCGGAATTTCGGAATTTGAAACACAATTTTCGAGCTTGCGTCTCAATTTGAGCAAGCGTACGTTTAGATCCATTTTCAAGGCACCTGACATATCCACATTTTGATCTGCAACGTGTCTTCTCTTGAGATTTTCGCGAATTTGAAACACACAATTTTCGAGCTTGCTGGTATCATTTGTAGCAAGCGTACGTTTGTAATGCGCCATTTTCGAGGCACCAGGCATTTTGATCTGCAACACGCCTTTCTTGAGATTTTCGGAGAAACACAATTTTAAAGATTCGCTGCATCTCATTTGGAGCAAGTGTAAATTTGGATTGTACCATTTTTAAGGCACCGGGTATTTTCACACTTTGATCTGCAACGTGTCTTAAGATTTTCGCGAATTTGAAACACAATTTTCGAGTTTGCGTCTCATTTGGAGCAAGTATACATCCGGATCTCACCATTTCTAGGGCACCGGGAGTTTTCACATTTTGATCTGCAACACGTCTATTCTTCAGATTTTCGCGCAATTTGAACCGACAATTGTCGAGCTTGTGTCTTATTTGGAATAAGCGTACATTTCGATTGAGCCATTTCCAAGGCACGGGGCATTTTCAGATTTTGATCTGCAACGCGGCTTTTCTTGAGATTTTCGCGGAATTCGAAAAGCACAATTTTCGAGCTTACGTCTCATTTGGAACAAGCGTACATTTGATTGTGCCATTTTGGAGGCACCGGACATTTTCAAATGTTTATCTGCCATTCCATCTTTTCAGGAGATTTTCGCAGAATTTGAAACGCGCAATTTTAGAGCTTGTGTCTCATTTGCAGCTTCGCGTACATTTGGATTGAGCCATTTTCAAGGCACGGGGCATTTTCACATTTTCATCTGCAATGCGTCTTTTCTTCAGATTTTCGCGGAATTTGAAACGTGGACTTTCGAGCTTACGTCTCATTTATAGCAAGCGTACATTCGGATATCGCTATTTTCGAGGCACTGGACATTTTCACATTTTCATCTGCCATTCCATCTTTAATGGAGATTTTCGCCAGTCTCATGCATGTCCCGGGCAACCCATCTCAACTCGTAAGTCAGCTGTTTGCATTTTTCCGCGCCATCATTTTCGGAACCTGCATTTTGTGACTTGGCTCCTGAATCTGGATGTCTTGTAGGTGAGTTATGTCTTATTTACACTTTTGATAAACAACAATAATAACAAGTTTATTGCAAATTCTTGCCCGTGGGCTAATTGCAGTTAACATAAAAGATTCAGACAGTGTAAGATACAAAATCACAAGTGTCTACTCTAGTCTAAAACTAGTAAAAGCTAACTCTAGATCCTGGGTTATGATATGGCATCTTGTATAGAATATTAAAGAAAGAAGCTAGGAAAGATTTCTGTACAATCTAGGACAACCTTGTGCTTCTGATGGCAAAGAATCGTCGTTCTCTTTGCCAGCATCTTATATTTGCATAATTGCTATATTTGCATAATTTGAAACTACAAGTATTTTCGAGCTTGCTTTTCGTATGGAGTCAGCGCAGTTTGGGATCGCATTTTCGAGGCACCTGAATAATTTTCACATTTTGATCTGCAACGCGTCTTTTCTTGAGATTTTCGCGGAATTTGAAACACATATTTTCGAACTTGCGTCTAATGTGGAGTAGCTATAGCGCCATTTTTGCTGCACCAGGGATTTTCACCTTTTGATCTACAGACCATCATTTCTCTCAAGACTCCACTTGTTTGGATTTTTCCGCGCTGTCATTTTGAAACGGATTGTTGAAAATCAGCTCAAGGACCAGGATGATTGAGAGTTGGGTGAGTTATGTTCTGTTATTTATTCACTAGTGCAAATATCATGACGTTATGTTGTAATGGAAAATCAGAAACAATAAATCGGAAAATATAACCTTTTTAAATCACTTCACCCGTCTTTAGATTCTAGACAAAGGGAAATGGGTCCCCAGGAAAAGGGCGTTACATCGCATGTTTTTCTTAAGTTTGGTTGCTAGAATAAGCCACAGGTCTAGGACACAGATCAGCGCTGGAAGACGATTAGACGTTTGTATCCTGGCGCCTGAGGGACCATGAAGCAAGTCCGATGGGCTGGGCACAGGACAAGAATTGCAGGCAGCAGGTTGGTGAATGGACGTCACTCAAATCCAGTTGTAGGGATTGGATTTATATATTCCAAAAAGTCGTTACTCAAGCAACTGGATATGGTTTTCCAGTAACTGAGTTGCTTGAGTAACTGAGTTGCTTGAGTAACTGAGTTGCTTGAGTAACTGAGTTGCTTGAGTAACTGAGTTGCTTGAGTAACTACTTTTTGGCGTATCTTACTACCTGGATGTCTAACCTACGTCGACGAATTTAGATATTGTTTACCTGGATGTCTAACTTTCATAAACATTGTTTATGAACATTTGCCACAGGAAACGTACTCCTAAGTGATGACTGGGGATGGACACTGACCACTGTATCGTACAAAGAAGATTCGGAAGGTACAGTGAAAATTACAATTACTCTTCGATCTGCGTGCTTGTAAAAATATATAATCTAGCTTCAATGTAGAGGTTGGATAGCATTTTAACATGTGGCATTTTGAGTTGAGTTAGTGACAGGGAAGGCAAGAAAAAGCCTTAGATAGCTGCTGTTTTGAACTATAACAATTTCATGTTAACAATAATATGCTTAACCATACTATACTTGCTGTCATATCATTGGATGGCATTTCAGCACCGTGGTATTCTGAGCTAGTGATATAGGTAGGTAGGAAGGGAGGGATCAAATGTTTTGTAGGTACATTATGAAATATTCTCTGTATTTGTAGCCATATTAGTATGGTAAATCATATTCTGATATGCGCCATGTGCCTAACATAAACAATGAACAAGTAGACGAATGCTGAATTGACCTGTTTGATCCTAAAGTTATATCTTTTTCTTTCTTCTAATGATGTCAATATTGAAAGTTCACAGACGTTTGGGTTTGAACTTTCTGATGAAATCGCTGTGGGAGTGCAGTTTCACTTTCAAGCCAGATGTCTCCTGAAGGAAGCAAGCTTTAAGAAGACGACTGACCAGGTGAGGCTTTCGTTTATTCCGCCAGCCCATAGAGAGTAAGGGTGGGGGCGTTTGAAGGAGTCTTATCAGTTGTAAACAACTTAGTTGTTTAAGTGGGGAATATTTGGACAAGTGCCTTGTGAGAATTACTTGTATGCTATTTTAACATGTTAGATAATGTGGGTACAGGGATAGAGTTTCTGAAATGTTAGACATGTAACTAGAAAGGTCTGAAGACCCAGTAATTTTTATGATTGTTATACTTGTAATGTAAGAGATTGTACTGAGTCTACCAAAATATGTTCGGCAATCTTGAAAGTGAAAAAAGAATTTCTCTGTGCTATTTCTTGCACCTGTTCATGCCTTGGCTTGGTCCCTGATGCTCACATGCACTTGGCTTTAGACTTAGAAAAGGTGAGTTAAACGTAGGGACCGTCAGGGACTTAGTTAGTAGTCGAAGTGCGTGCTGACACAGGGAGCAAAATCCTGGCCTGCAAAATGTGTTTTTGATGTCTCTGGCTAATAGTATGTATAGTATCATAATGCAATTTGTAGAGCCGCTCAAATTTAATCATTTGCATAGTTAATAACAAATTTCAACAAGCATATCGTGAATGTGTGTTTATCAACACTATTTGCATAATCACACAAGGCACATAAAAACTTAGCTAGTCTTCGATCTTCAAGAGGAGCCCCGCCGATATTTCTATTGTTGCCATCGATGTTGAAGAGGACAAGCAATGCCCAGCAGTAGATGCCAACGGTGAGCCATGAGTGTATGCCGTACTAACATGTGCTTTCTCTCCCTTACAACAGCGGGGGGCCTCAAAGCACTCACATAGAGTTAAGGCCAACCCCCACCTCTAATCTATGTCTTCCTCTCTCCGGGCATTGCCCTTTTATGTTTTTTCTGCCCCATACCGGGAAGGGAAGTCTTGAAACTGGAGCTGCATGGTTGGGTGATGGTAGGTTTTATTCTGCTCCACCCCACTCCAGTTTCAAGACGACGGAAAAGCGGGTCCCCCAGGAAAGGGCGTTATATTGCATGTTCTTCTTTAGTTTGGTTGCTAGAATAAGCCACAGGTCGAGGACACTGGGCACAGATCAGCGCTGGAAGACGATTAGACGTTTGTATCCTGGCGCCTGAGGGACCATGAAGCAAGGCCGATGAGCTGAGCACAGGACAAGAATTGCAGAGGTTGGTGAACTAAGCAGTCTTGCCTAAATCACTGTGCACTTTTCTATAACATCGTTAACGTTGTCTGCCTTGTTTTCCCTGCAGGGTCTACTGGAAAAACCACGGGGCACCACGAATGAAGTCAGAAGAACTTCAAAGAAGAAGTCAAAATCTTTGAGAGAAGAAAAAACAATCGTTTGACTCTTTCACATGTAGTGTAAAATATTCCATTCTGATTGGTACTCAGTTTCGGCGACATTAACGCTCATCCTAACATGTCCATCAACAGCCTCTACGTGTTGCGTTGAATTCTCCTGGTACTTGGCTCAATTCTCTTAATACAAATCCAAGTCGTTTATAGTAGATAAAGAATCTGGGTCAGATTCAAATTTTCCATTGTTTAACAGAATTTTTTGGGCAATTTTCAAATTAGTAGATACTGTAACAAAAATTGATTTTTTTTTCAAACCAAGAGATTTGCTTATTTATCTTAATCTTTCCTCTGTCTGAAACGGGATGGGTTTGATCAAACTCATCTCTTCTTCGACAGAGGCTCTGAGACAGAAAATTTTCTGTCAGGAAATTGTGACCTTTCAAAGTTACGGACAAAATGTTTGTTTTCAAACCAAGTGACATCAAGACTTGCAGGTCAGTTGGTTCAGTTGGTTACGTGGAGGAAGGTTGGTGGTTCTAGACAGGATGACGTCCCATATTCCCTCAGCAATGGAGGTACACCTTGACGTGGTGCTGGGGCTTTTGCTAAGATACCTCCCCCAAAATTAACTGAGGATAGCACCGCGTATCTTGTTTGTTTTGCATACCTGGTAAACCGCCTTAAGGCTAATAAAATCACACCATGCTACCTACATTCTACAGTACAGTTACATTCATACATATACATCAACTGTTGGCCACAATCTCATTAAATGTTTACAAAGGGCTGACTTGCCTGTATAGCCAGGATCACAAGGTCAGATACCAATCCGTAACACTTGAATGATCAAATATCATGGCTGACACTCTAAAATCTGTAAAATCCCTGAAAACTTTGCGGTGTATTATTATATCTATATTAAACACTGTGTATTGTTAAACACAGAATAGAGAGGTAGTTATCAAAGTAAGGTATTTGTCTTCAAAGCACAATCAGTATGAAGTTGCAATTGCCGCCGTGCTGAGCAATAATATTTTTAAACTATTGACCTATCCAGTGATCATGAAGAATAGTAGTCAAACACGGATTTGCCTACAACTTGAGATAAAATCAATGTATTTCTATATTGTTGTCCACACTTACCTGCACTACAGTATCGTTAGGGATGGCGGCGATTGCTTCCGAAACTCTGGCATACAAGGCGTCCATTTATGACGTGTGTAAAACGTTGACTGTCAATGATGCAGATGGTTTCTGAGATGTGCAACAGAAAAGCATATATGGTAGTGTGACAAATCAAATATGATTGAGAGTTAGGCTCGAAACCTAGAGGTGCCGAGTTCAATACCCGCCGTGATAAAAATGCCACCTTTACCTTCTGTCTGTTGTAACATTTGGTCTTAGTGGTAGGACTTGGGCATTTATCTATACGTCAGTACGACGCGTCTATGCTATGCACTCTCACAAGAAGCCAAGGACCAGGGTTCAGTGTACAGTTTGATGTGATCTTTATTACTACGACCGATTGTATACTACAGTTTAGGCATTGTGAACGGATGTGATGATATGATACTACAACTTATACAAGTGATACACGATACGATACCTGGACAGAGTTGTGGTGGATGATACTAACTAACCCGGTTAACTAAACTACGACGGCGGAAGATGCGCTTGTCCTTGTCTCTCAAAGTCTGATTCTTCTCGCCTATCAAGCTGGTACCGCGCCTTATATTACGTCAATTGGAGGCGGAGCTTAAGCGAGCGCGACGGGGCGTGGCCAAGCTGACGTCAGGGCGCGGCCATGGCCACGTGCTCTCACCACGTGACCACTGGACCGCCCAACGTAATATCAGACTTGCTACACTGTACTTTGTATATGGCGCCGACCTTGTGCCCTTGGTAAAGACGCTTAAAACTACTTTCCTCACTTCACTCAGGTGTAAATGAGTACCAAGCTTCGGTTAGGGTCGTCCCTCGGATAGTCCATTGAATGAGGCACAGACTGAGTGTTTGGGGAGACTCACAACTCAAACATATTACTAGTAATTTGTATTACAGACCCGGTGTACTCCGCCTTAAGGTGGTTTACCGGGTTTGCAATACAATCCTACTACCAGGGGTCACACATTTTTTTCACCTGTCTGACCTACGTGGTCATGATTATGTTTCTTAGATTTGACCATGGCGCAACAAAGCCACATGACAAACGTACCGCATGTAGCTCGATCTGACAGGTGGAATAAAATCAGAGAACTTACCATAGATAAAGTCCGTTGTTGTTACAAGTACAGTGCTTACTGTAGGCAGTCGTACACTTTGACCCACAAAGCTGGTAGACCAGTTTTCTTGGGGGGAGGGGCGTTTACAAAGAACACACAGAAACACAGGTTTACCAACAAACTTAATTCGCTAAGCTCACTAAATGATTCTAAAGGGCCAGGAACATTTTTGTGTCCTGTTATCTGTCGACCAGACATGATTTGATCACAGCAGCGCAATAAAAGATCATAAAAGAAGGCAAGACCATTAATGACCCACTTGAATGCGAGAACTTCCAAGAGTTTACTCAGGCCATAGTACTTAATACCCGTCGTCTTGCATTGTGTTGTAGCGAGTCACGGCTAACAAGCTTGGTCGCCATGTGTACAACATACAGAGGGACAACTGGTACCTCTCTTTTTGTATTGGGAGAAGGCAGCTGCAGTTACCCATATAAGCTGCTAGGGGGAGTCGACAAATCTGTATGTATAATCATTAACTTCTTCTCAAGACAACAGGATATATCCCTCCAGTACGTCATGATCTTAGTATTTGACGAACGTGAGACATAAGAAAAATTGTGCTGTTGCAATGACACAGAAAGTCGATAAGATGTCATTTGTTTTCCCGAAGCTCTCCCAACCTTTGAGTTATTTTTTTCTAATATCTATGAGCCATCGTAGACTACCTTCGTATTTTATCAGGAGTATGTATATATGTAATAGATTAAAAATACTAGTGAATGTATCATGTGAGCACTACAATGTATTCTAGGTCAACTCCGATATGCACAGAAGCAACACAAGACAAAACAACGACATAGAACAAAATCAAATCGACGACAGTTCCACTGTATTCAAAAGTAAAGCTGATTTTGCACTTAGCCCAACATTTACATATACAGTGGAAGCCGCTTAATTGCACACCAATTTGCCCGCGAATTCCGTGCAATTATCCGGCGTGTGCGATAATGCGAAGTTACCCAGTTGGACCGCACCGCCACGGGATTTGGGGGTTCCGTGCAATTGACCGAAGTGTGCGTTTATCCGACGTGCAATTAACTGGCTCCCACTGTACATGTACATTCTACCTTATTTGTTCGCGTTTCCTTGTTTAGTATTCCTTGTTTAATTCTTTGTTTGTTATTCATTGTTCTCGAATTTTCTCCAGCCCTTTCGGTCAAGTTAGACTTTCCGTGGAGAAATGCAAATATTTTGATACAGTAATACAAATATTAATTCCACGCATGGATTGATAAACGTATGGATACTGTGGATTCGACCTCGCACAGACTACTAATCTCTACTGGGTGGACAAAGGCATGACGTTATGTGATTAGTAGCCTGCTTCGCACAGACTACTGATCGCATGACGTAATTCCTTTGTCCTCCTAAATCGTCTGTCAGTCCCATTATCCATAAATTAGGGTACAGCTACGGAGACAGACAACTACAGTCACTTGCTGATCGACGTTTGCGGCAAAAGGACATTCCTATCGGTGCGGATAAAAAGCACACGTCCACAAATTTACGAAGAGGTAAGTCTGCAACCTTCTCCCTCTGTCTTTTGTACTGTATCAGTGTTTGTCATCTGATGTTGGACTCTACTAAAAAATTCCGACCCAGCATAGACGTAGATTTTGTTCTGACGATGAGCTGCCGTTGTAAATTTTTAAGGGGCAATATTGAGTTGTGATGCCTTTCTTTCCTCTAAACATGCCTAATTCAAAAGTTTTGTATTTGTCATCGGGTAAGCTCTGGTTAGCTGAAATGGACTTCGCAAGCAGATACAGAAGCCGTCCTCGTTCAGTGTCTTTTTCATTTTGCATCCTCTTGACAATAGTCAGGTATTCGTAAATAATGCTCCTTCTTTTTATATATAACCTTTCTCTTCCCCCACCATTCCGTTCCCAGAATGAAAGTTATTTTGCTGATAGCTGTCATGTTGACATCAGCCATCGTGGTAGACAGTTACGTTCTGGGTACATCCAGGAATCGCAGGAGAAGAAACACCAGAAGGAGGGCCCTCCTCAAGAAAGGTAAAACAGCCTCGTTCACAACGTTCACAACATAGCAGGCTCAATATGTAACCTTAGAACAATATAGAAAGTAGAATCCTCTACCCGTTTCTCAACATAGTAGGTAAGATCAACACTATAGAATTGCATAACGATATTCTTATCATTGCACCTTAGAAACGCGTTTAAAAACTGCGATTTTTGTTTTGTTTCAAATGACCAGTCACTTTGGATAGCATAACGAGACAGAGAGTTGGTGCGCGTCGATTAGGGTCGTCAGAAAAATATAGATCTTGAGACTGACAGTAAGTACTGTATGATCGGACCCCCTAGCCCCCCTCCCCCTTTGGAAGTGCAGGGGTTAGTGTTGCTCGAAACTTTGGATGAGAATGACTTAAGAAGGTGTTGACGGATCGTCATAATTTTTAGTGTAGTCATACCTTAGCTCGTTGTTGTACGACGGATGACTTTCCTTGACGACAGTGATGATAACATAAATTCCCACTGCACTCCCACACACATGTTACATAAATTCCCACTGCAAGTAGGACGTGATTATTGACAGTAATTATTTTGAAGCAAACGTACTAGTATTCACATTGCGTACATCAACTCTAGAACATATGCAAAGAGAGTTTACCTGACAACTATCCACAGGAGAGAATCTCCTTGAGATTCTCCGGGATGCTGCTGATATGAAGGAACTGTTGGTTGAGGCGGAGAGCCATGCTGCCCTGGGTCTAATGGAGGAGTTTCAAGACTTGGATGGAAGCAATGGTAAAATAGATGGTACATAAAAGTCTATCTAAGAATCATAAAATGTTATTTTTTTCTCCATAATATATCATCTTCTTCTTCTGTTGCCTCTTTTCTATACCAATGACCTGGACCAGACGGCTAGCTGTCACTAAATTTTGTAAATGGACGTGTAATAGCCACCATATGGCGTTCAATTGCATGATGCAGCAAGTGGCAGGCCAGAGTTAGAGGGGCTGGTCACGGTTTACTTGACTATGACCATGTTTGAGGAAAAGTAAAGCCAGAACTAGTTAGGCTACACAAGTTAAAGGTAAACATTATGCATTTGGTCAGAAGTGATACCTTTTCAGTAAGTATTTCTAATTCCTATAAAAGTACCTCTTGTGCCTATTGTTGACCTAATCTGAACTACCACAGGCGACACCTTCGAGAAGAAAGTGGCTACCCTGGAAGAGGCTGCTGCTGGTTTGAAGGAGGATGTGAAGGAAGTGGAGGAAGAAGCCGCCTTGGGACTGGTGGAGGAAGAACTGAAAGACTTGGAGGGAGAAGTAATGACCGTAAGAATAACTCTTTAAAAGCGATGTAACGCGAGTCCACCTTTATCAGCGCGGGAAGCTATATCCGTTGCTTTTAAAAAGTGCCAGTGGGTATTTAGGGATATCACTTCGACATTGCCATAATGTACAAGAAAAGAACAACACGTTCTACTCTTGCCTTACAAAGAGTGCATAAAGGTAAAAGATCCACATTACGAAACAGAAATATACATTGCAAGACGATTTTGAAATGAAGAGATAAACTATTTGCCTTATCAACTTAAAATATTTTATTCCACAGATCCAATGACCTTGACGGTCTGAAGATATTCAAGAGGAAGGCCTGTACATGTAGCCTGGGTACCATCCGGGTAGTAGTTCGCCCCTATGTTCACTTCCCAGGCAGAACAACAGAGAAGCGACTGTATATATTGTAGTTTTAGAAATTCACAATTAAGATAGAATAGGGGTTGATTCTGATACCCTAAGACCTACAACAGCCTGAGATCTCTAACCCACCATCAGTAATTTCGGGCCATGGGCACCTATGGACAGATATCCAGGGTTTCAAGATGTTTATGAGGACTCGACTTTTAAAGTTATTTAACATGCATTGGCATAATACCGGTAGTAAGACTTATACCGGTAGATTAAAAATACTGGAACTTAAAGAGATCTACACATGCAACAATAGTTATTTCTGAGCTGTGCACACTTCAGACATCTAGGTGTCCAATACACCATTTACAAAGCATCGATAACAATGCATTCGAAGACAACAAGGCCAAAAGTTTTCAGTATCTTTTTCGGGGTAGGCAGCTCGTCGTGGGACGAACACACTGTTACATTCATTGCCAAATTTATAGATCATAATTACACATGCTCACGGCACAAGACGAACATGATTCAACAACAATCTTGAATTTCTGTTGGTGACCTACAACTCATGTAAAAGTGTGAAGAACCGTTGCATAATAGCCCGGATCTACGACTGAATGGGCAAAATTGAACGTACGCAGCCATTTTCCCGCCATTTTTATATCTACGCTAGCAGTGAAGTGTTACGTCATAGCGGTTGTGACGGACAGAAGTTAAATGAAAATTCTTGACAGTATACGTCCGTTTTCTCATGACATTTTGTATGCTCATGCAGGTTTATGTTTTATGCATTTACTGACACTAAAGGAAGGAACATCAGAGGATGTATAAATGTACATAGCGGCAGTTAATTGTGCCGTGTTTCTTCCTACCGGTATTTTTTACCCCCTCCCAACCACGCGCCCGTTCGCCGTGTAATTCCGCGGCGTGTTACAATTACAATATTACGCTTTTAGCAGGACAAGAGTGGCAGAAAAGTTACACAGAAGAAGTGGCAAGGGTAACCTATAACAGCAACATGTAACTGGAGAAAATGATGCGTTGACAATTTTTCAATTCAGTATGGCTAGAGAAATCGTCGTAAACGTACCGGTATTATGATAATAGATGTATCTAACGAAGAGAAAAGGCACCTCCTGCAAAACGCAGAACCCAACGATGCACCAATAGCGACGTTTTTTAGATATCATGCCAAGACGTGCAACTGTTTTGCCTCCCCCACATCACATTGTATGTGATGAATTCTAATGAAGAAAAAATAAAGAAACAGCTATAGAGAGGTCACACATGTGTTGTCTGACATGACTTGTTAGCATTAATTGTGGTGCCATGAACACACTCAGATTTGTCCTTGGAGCAACAAAAACACACAAAAAACGCAGAGTGTATAGTCCATATTGATATGTGAATATATTCAACTCACAGCACTCGTCAAGGATAATTCCGTCGTTACACGTGCAGTGCCTACTTAGTAGCTACGTAGGCAGTCGTAAACGTTGCCCACGAAACTGGTAGACCAGGTTATTTTTTAAGGTGGGCGTTTCAAACTACCTTATGTCTTACACAGTCAACTCACTCTGACTGATGCGTACACAAACACACATTTACACAAATACGTGTTACTTTACTTCACTAAATGTTTCCTGCACATTTCCTGTACACGAGGGAGACCTTCTAAATCATCATGCAGGAACTGCCCTGTCATCTGTCTCACAGATATGTTTCAATCATAGCAGCAAATCATAAAAATAAAAGACTGAAAAAAGGAAACCATACTAAATGAATCGTTTCAATGAGACCTCTTGCAAGTGTTTGACGGAAGTATACAAACGCCGGAGCACTGAAGAGTTTCTGAGGACCAATATGTGATTATTCCAGGCGTAGACTGTAAACCATGGTACAACTGGTATACCCGTCTTCAATTATGGCTTGGTATAGCGAGTGACGGCGAACAAGTGTGGTCGCCATGTTTGTAACATGTTGGACTACCTCCCTTTTTCAGTTTTTGTATGGGGAGAAGGCAGCTGCAGTTCCGCCAGAGCGCTGCTAGGGGCAGAGCCAGACCTATATGTATATCATTAACTTGTTCTCAAGACAGATACCTGTTGTATTTACGGGGCCTAGCTATGTGGAGCTATAAGAAGCACGTCTTGACTCTGAGTGGTGTCGATGCCAGAGTAATTTTTATTCAAACCAGATGTTAGTATAGTGGCCGGGTTATTGGTTACATCATGGGGATCGTGCAATACATATGTGGATTGAGTATAGTATACTGACAACATAACAATACCTATCTCCCCCCCCCCCCCCCCGAAAAATCACAGCATGTGAGACATCAGTAACCGGAAGCTCTACTGCAGTACCACGGAAACCAGGTAGCGAGCCCATAATCGAAGTTTTCCTTTGTTTTGCCGAAGTTTAAGCGCATTCCAAATATCATGCCAGTCCATTAGAAAGCTTCGTGAGTTAGATGTTTCTGAGTAAATCTCAGAACCTCTTTTTAATATTCATGAGCCATCGTACGTGCATGCCTCGATCTCCGCCTTTAAAACGTCATCAAAAATCTCGCTCGACCACCTCTCTATTCTAGTTGTTTTCAGTGACAACATCAAAGACGTCAGCGGCACCTAAACTTGTTTCAACACCTGAGATAGTCGTCTGAGAACAAAATCGTCAAAAACAGACGGAGTCTTCGCACAGATTCATACGTCTGAAGGTGATCGTGACTGTTTTAAGGTAAGGTTCATTTGAAGGTTCATCCGGCAATAGATAAGGGCAGGCGTTAAACACCTTTTAGCTATGTCGACGCACACTCTGATTCTCTGCTCCAAGTCTTTCAGTTCCATTTTAAACACTAGCAAACATCAGATGATAAAATCACATCTGGGTATCGGCACATTCATTGTAGGTATACGTAGTCGTGCGATTTTGATGTCGCGGACTGACGTATCCAACCGCCGACAAGAATCCAAGACAGCCTGCTTGACACAAGACAATGGAAATTTGAACGACTATCACTACAATGCCTTTGCTGATAAGCAAGTCTTGATTGGATATTGATATTTGTTATGTTTAATCCATGCCCCGCTCAGGGCCCATATCTCTTTGTCAGGGGCCGCACCTGACTAACTCTTCAGTCTGTTAAATGAGCTGATGTTGCCTTGGGACATGCACAGAGCAATCTCGTATTTAACTGACGTAAGGTCAAATAGAGAGAGAGAGAGTTTTGTTACAGTGCCATAGAACCTCGATAGGGATCCGAAAAGATTGCCTTATTTTGTTTTGCAGACGTTCACCCACTTACTAAGCAAGTATCTTGCAAGACCAGAAAAAAAAACGTTTTGAGGGGTCTCGCCGGGTAAATCTCAAAATGTTTTCTATATTAATGAGGCATCGTCAAATAACCCCGCCCTCGAAACGTCATCAAAAATCTCGCTCGACCACTTCATTATTCTGTTAAATGACAGTATCAAGAACGTCAGCATACATTTGAGCTTGAGACAACACCCGAGACGATAGTCTACATAAAACCTTCTTAACGTCTCCGCACAGATTCGTACGTCTGAAGTTTACAAGAACTGTTTCAAGGTAAGGATCACCTCAAGATGTTCATCAGTCAATAGTATACAGTCAAGCGGTCAAGAAAACAGCTTTTAGCTATGTCGACACGGATAGAAAAGTTCGCTACAGTTCCACTGTAAATATTTCAGTTCCATTTTCAATACTAGTAAGGATCAGGTATGATCGCTCAGTAGGTTATGGCTCGGTCATGTTAGTGTAGGTAGTCGTGTGATTTTGCTCACGGTCGAAGGCTGTGACGGATCAAACCACCGTACAAGGATCCGACCACCGACAAGGCAGCCTGTTCGGCCACAAGACGGCCGAATTTCGCAAGACTATCACAAGAATTCGGCCCTCAGTTTCCGATGAATCGACGTCCATACGACGGATGTGATTAGATTCTATCCAATATGCAAGTCTTGATTGGATATGTAATATTTGGTATGGTGAATCCTTCAACCCGGTTCTGGGTCCATTTGTGTTTGTAAAGCGCCGCACCCTTAACCGATCCCATGTTGTTAAACAATCTGGCTCTACTAGCTCTTTAGTCTGTTTAATGGGCTGATGTTGCCTTAGGATATGTACAGAACACTACGCAGAATTTACGTGAGAGAGAGAGGGAGGGAGAGAGAGATGGAGAGAGAGGGAGAGAGACAGAGACAGAGAGAGAGACAGACAGACAGAGAGAGAGACAGAGACAGATACTTGGAGCACCCAGAATCGATGTCCTTGGTGGGCGTTTACATTTAAGAGTCACGGAGATGAACGTTTTCGGCAAACTTACAGATTCACTTAGTCATTCACTTGCCTCACAAGGGGCAAGATTTGGCGCTTCTCCAACTCTGACTCCGTGTGAATTGTTTTCTACTCCGGTCAAAACTGAGCTACGGCGTGCTTCAGCCAACTACGACGTTGTTTGACAAGGCGCGACGTAATTTGGAGAACTCACGCGTAGTTCACCCAACGAGCTTCAATACGACTTGTCTTTCGGCCTGAGGTACGGTCTGACTCAACTACTTCGTAAGTAACCATAGCCTGACTAAAAACGCTCTCCTTGCCCGACAGTTTCCGCCCCCCTCATTAAACCCAGCCAGTGACAGATTTTGTAAACACATCTAGTGCAAAATGTAACAACCCAAACTACGTATTTTCAGCCATACTGCGACAAAGTTGGACTACAATGTCTTAACCCCCACCAACTTGTACATCACCTCGACACCGTAACGTTATTGTATTCTCCCCCAATACGCTAAACTGAGAACAAGATAAACATTCGATCGTATCGCCATTATGAAAACCAGAAGAATTCCCTGAGGCTAAGGCTTGGTCGTTACATATTTTCTACAATAATAGCTACGCATATGTGTGCGTGGTAACTTGCGCATGCATGCTATGAAGCTTTTCAAACCCTGCTCACTGCGACAGAAGACAACCTTCATTTCTTCAACTAGAACGTACACAGTAAATATATTCCCACTTGTGAGAAAAAGTTGGTGACAAAGTTAGGGATCTTTAAGCTTGCAGGGCTGACATGCCCGTGTCACACCCTGTCTGAAGATGTTGTCTAACCGGTTAACCTGTCACTACACTTGACTTGACTTGAGGTAGAAGCTCAACCTCTGACGTGGGAAACGTATATGCTCATTGTGCAAATAACTAGAATAACGAAATGTAGATGGGCCGTATTCCATGAAATGACTCTTAAACTATTTTCCTCCAGAGGAGAGTACTATTTTCTAAAAGACCACGTCTTTACGTACAAACAAACGACTAAATTTGTAACAATTGATCACAGATGAGCAAACTCCGCACGGGGACCCATGTTGGCGGGCCGCTAGAATATTGATTCAATCGAGTTAAAAAGGGATAACTGTGTAGTTAGATAGAAACGGCGAGTACGTTGTATCCTGTGTTCATGGAACTCGCAGTTAGCACATCGAACAACCAGCCCGTTTGTAAATAATAACAACAACAAAAAAAACTTCTTTCCATGTACGGGCCCACCACGTGCAACACACAGCCGTGTGGAGATCGAGCAGCTTATCATCCAACATGGCCGCTCGAACGCGACTGTGACGTCACATGAAAACGATCTATTGGAACAGTTGGGGTACACCTGAAAAGAAGCTGGAAAGCGAGCACAGAAGAGAGTGGACATCTGTGGTCGCCCGAATCGGCACCATGCAGCCGAACTGTGCAGTGAAAAAGAAGAAGAAAAATTTATCCCTTTTCAATAACCTATTTCCCCCTCCCCACCTTTCCGTCCACAGTATGAAAGTTACTTTGCTGATAGCTGTCATGTTGGCATCGACCATCATGGTAGAGTCGTACGGAGTCAACTGGGGGAGAAGGAGAAGGAAATTAAACAAGAAAGGTGAAGCATTCTCGTACATTTTCAATCAATTTTTACCAGTAAAGGCCCATCACATAACATTAGGACAAGTATATCTTCCTACTATTGTAGTAAGTACATAGTAAGTTAGATCAACACTATAGAATTGCACACCAACAATCCGGGTGTGTTTGTTACGACGCCAAATCCACGTACATATCTAGGTACCGTGATCTTTCAAACCAATGAACAGTACTAGTGTGTTGCTGTTTTGAAGTTGAACAGGAGGGTCTAGGTTTCGATAATATGGAAAGCTTAGAGGACATTTTGCACAGTTTACAAGCTCCCGAAATATGAAATAATGATGCAAATACGTCGATGTAGGTTAGACATCCAGGTAATAGGATACATCAAAAAGTAGTTACTCAAGCAACTGGTTTTCCAAAACCATATCCAGTTGCTTGAGTAACTACTTTTTGGTATAATGATGCAAATATGCTAAATAAAAGTGTACTTGAAGGTTTTATTCTTCAGAATATTTTCAATTTCGGGGACCGGTATCATAGCGTTTTCTATGAGTCTCAATAACATGATTCTCCATTGCAAGAATGGCAAAATTATTGACAGCAGTTATTTTGAAGTAAACGTGAACATACTTTACACTTCGACTGGTGAACCCATGCAAAGTAAGTTTACTTTACATCTATCCACAGCGGAGGGTCAGGCTAACCTGGATATGCTGAAGGAATTTCTAGAGATGGATGGAAGCAATGGTGACCTCAATGGTATATAACACTCTTATTTTATTTAAGAATCATGCAGATCGACGGTTTTTTAAGTGTTTAGCTTCGCGGAAGGGAACGGATTGCTTTTGTCCCATTTCCTCTCCTACATGCTGTTGTCGCTGCTTTTTCAAACAAATAGGGTCAAACTGTCAAAGACATGGACCAGAAGGCTGCCACTATTATTATTTACTGAATGTGTACTTACCACACCCTATGCTGTTGGATTGCGTAATCTATTTATATATACAGGCCATACCATTTAAATGTAAAATGTATTTGCTTATAAATATTACCTTTCAAGTTTCCTTCTCATTCTTGCGTTATTCTTACGTCTCATTGTGTTTTTTTTTTCTAATCTGTGACAGGCGCCACCTTCGAGAAGAAAGTGGCTGCGCTGGAGGAGGCTGATGCTGAGTTGGAGGAGGATGTGAAGGAAGTGGAGGAAGATGCCGCCTTGGGCCTGGTGGAGGAAGAACTGGAGGAGCTGGAGGAGGAACTGGAGGAAGTCAATAACGGTCTCAAGGAGTGACGGTAAGAATGACCATTTAAAAAGCCTGTACTGTTTTTATTATACATTTAAGTTGACAATCGAAATCTACATCCCACATACGACGCACGGAGCATCACGCAAAACTCTAATGTACACGAAAGGCTTATTCCCTAACAAAGAATGCATGGCCATTGGACCACGGATTATTGGACTATTACCTGTATGTGCATGGACTTTGTCTAGCATAAGACTCGTCTGTTGACAGCAAGAGTGCACTTCCGACATGCCAAAAAATTCAACTGCATGATTATTGTCATCACAGGGAAGAAAAATGCATACCGATCAAAACATCCACATTATAAGAAATGGAAAATTTCATTTACATTGCAAGACTACTTGGCAATGAGGAGATTAATTATTTGCCTTATCTAATTGAAATCTCTTATTCCTCAGAGATCCAGTGATCTTGACGGCGTACGATTCAACAAGAGACAGACCTGTAAACGCAGGACTCAAGTTAGGAGCTTTAGTCTATTGGTAGTACAGCAAACTGCCTATAGTATACCTAGTGAGCAATTAAATGCTTAGCTGACCCAATTAAAAGAATTAACAACTTTTGTCAAGGGTGATGATGATAAACGGTGTGGCAAGGAAAGCTGGTGGCATCACTGTGAGAACTTAAAGATGTTTGTCATGAAATAAGAAAGTTTATTTTGCAAGTTATTGCAAGAGGGCTAATTGCAACATGGGACATACAGAATATGTAGCAAACATACATTATCAATATTTATAGATAAAAGACTTTGGTATAGGTGACAATGGTGACAAGTGGAGACAAGTAACTATTCTTGCAATGGTATGGACTGCCGAGAGCTACGTTCTAAGCACTTGGGGCTTGACTTCTAAGTAAATTACATCTCTACAGCCCTCCTACTGGACAGGCCCTAGAAGCTTAATGATCAACACCTCTACTTCAGGGGAGACGATAATCCTGTTGAGACAGACACAGACAAAGAGATAGAGACGGAGACCGAGAGACAGACAGAGAGAGAAAGAAAGAGAGAGAGAGAAACAGACAGACAGACAGACAGACAGAGACAGACACAGACACAGACACAGACACAGACAGACAGACAGAGACAGACAGACAGACATAGACAGAGAGAGACAGACAGACAGAGAGAGAAACAGACAGAGAGAGACAGACAGACAGACAGAGAAACAAAGAGACAGAGAGAGACACAGACACAGTTCCTATATTACACTTCGCCTTTTGGAAATCAGTATCTTGGTTTACTGGTGAACTCCCACAAATTATGAATATTTGACTATAGAGAGTTTTCATAATACAGGATAGCCTTACAATAATTTTTGGCTGATATTTCTATGAAGACGTCGACTGTGAAATGGCATGTAACAAGCTTCAGTAAGGCTTACTGTAGCTAGCATCATTATAGTAAGTGCCATTCCTAACAAGCTTTCTCCTTTATTGTTTGAATAGAAAGCTGTATTAGATTTGCAAAGTTATTGCATTATATCACATTTATTCTTGAAAATGAGATTTTAGTCGCTGTCTGTTATATACAGTAAGAATGTCATGTATACTCTTTTGGTGGCAACAATAAAAGGTTTCTAAAACTGATATTTCTTCGTCTTTGCTCTTATTTCAGTTCCGCTCCCTCCCACTTTTTTCTATTTCTTGCGCAGAATCCATATTGTGACCGGTAAGCCTTTGTCATAATGGGCCATTGAAAATGTGAGTCAACCATTATTTTAATACCAAATCTCGAGTGCACCCTGCATGTTCGTCGAGTACGCTATCTGTACCCTATCTGTGCTCTTGTTATACGTTACTAATACGTACAATGAACTCCTCGATCGCAGAACGAATACTGCCTCAAGTATATTAATTCGTGTAAATCAAGTATTAATTTGATGTCGGCATCGTGCGCTTTATCTCCGCTGTACATACGCTATGTTTACGCCTCTCAGCTCGTACCGCGAGATCAGCGTATCATCGCGTATGAAGCGCGAACAAATAGCGTACCCGCACCGACGTGAGACCGATGCAATAAAATAGGAAATGCACGGCACATTAGCAGAGCAGAGATTTTCCTCCACAGTTTTTAAATGTTAGACGCGCCCCCTGACCTTGAAAATCGTGTCCTAACAAGCTGGTTTGACGTTTGGCAAAAATATGGTTCTGCATGAATGGCTGTTTGAAGTGTTAGATTGACGTCTATCGCCAAGAACCATAAATTCAACACCCCTCCCCGGCGCTACAGGTGAGCTGTGCAGAGAAAGGGGCGTGTTCAGTAATCTTTGGCGCTCTGCCAGTGTCACTGCAAGTCACTGATTCAAGCTCACCCTTACAGCTTTTGTCTCCGTCGCACATATGATTAGGCAGCCACCATTACATGTTCTGCAGTGGCTTGACCTCTTCGACTTCACGCGCTTCACACATCAGCAAACACGAATGCTTAGTTCATTGATTTTGCTTTTTTTATGGGAATCAGATGTCTAACTTGAATATAAGTTTACCGTCCCTGACATTCGGCAATGTCACAATATGTTGAAAAGCAAACGTTAAGGTAAATGTAAAGGCAAAGATAAAGGTAAAGGTAGTAGCCTTTTGTAGCCGTAGGGACAGTATGTTGTTATCTACAGTGTCTAGTTCACTGTATTGGAAGGCAAAACCCATACCTTTCCTTCCATCGCCTTTTACCTCCACAACCGAAGCCAGGTACCCATTTTTTACACCTGAGTGGGGTGAGGAAAGTCGTCTTAAGTGTCTTTCCCAAGGGCGCAAGATCCGTAGCATGACATGATTCAAATCCAGGACCTTAGGGTTTAATATGGGAGTCATACCATACGAGGCGGAATTATATGCGATTTGAGTTTAAGTGATTTACGTCAAGGGGGATGACAAGCACCCCAACAAAAAAATTAGGAACAATGGATACAATAATTCCGATTTCTTGGGCATTACGCCAGATCGCTGAATACCTGTTCTGCACTAACAACAATACAGAGATTACTCATACCTTTCTGACGCGATTTGCCATGAATATTTCTTAGATTTGAACATAACGCAACAAAAACACATGACAAACGTACTACAAGTAGCTCAATTTGACAGGCGAACTAAAAACAAAGTGATTACCACTCATAAAGTCCGTTGTTACAAGTACAACGCTTATGTAGCATTCGTACACTTTGACCTACAAAGCTGATAAACAAGTTTTCTTGGAGTGGGGGCGTTTCCACCGGCCCCAGCAATTTAGAAAATTATCTGTTAGTGGGTCAATGGCCCAACTATACACATATTACTTGTTTTCATTCTCAAAATACCGGCAAATGATGCCAAATCCTGATCATGGCACTAGAATATGAAATATAAAAGAAAACGGAAGTTCTTTTGTTGTGCCGTGAAACGAGATAGGGAGCCCACAATGTCCTTGGAAGCTGTCCTTTGACGGACGCTGAAAAACATATCAACTACAGAATCAATTTATTATGCAAATCCATTGAAAGCTTCATGAGTTAACTAGGCACGCCTAAGAAGTCATTTTCTTCTTTCTTCAAGAGCCATCACAAAATGCCTGCACCTTTGAAACGTCATCAAAAATGTCACTCGGTCAGTTCTTTATCCTGTTAAATCAGTCCCAAGAACACCAACAAGCACTGAAGCTAGCTTGTGACAACACCAAAGGCTGTCGTCTGAAAAACAACTCTTCAAAAAGAATCGGAGTCTCCGCACAGATTCATACCGTCTGAAGGTGATCTTGACTGTTTTAAGGTAAGAATGCCTTGACGATTCATTCGTCATAAGATACAGGCAGGCAGCAAGGTAAACAACTTTAAGGGCAAGCTATGCTGACGTCGTGGAATCGTACACTGATATTCTGATCTGACCCAACGACAAACTGAACTGACCATGGCGCGAAATTCTATCGTCTCCCGAGACAGAAGGATGCCAACCAACTGTGATCGAAGTCTTTTAGTTCCATTTTTTGATATTTAGTAGTAGACAGCAGATAGGATCACAGACGGTTACAGCACGGCCACATTCGTGGTAGGCAGCCGTGCGCTGTGGCGGAACTAACCGACAAGGATCTAAGACATGTCGACAACCTGTTTGACAAGAAAATGGCCGAATTTTGCACGACTATCACAAGGATACCCATATGAATTGGTACAACGATCTCTTGTGAATGTGAAACAATGTCTATCCCATATGCAAGTGTTGATGCAATGTCTAATATTTGGTTTATGAATCCATGCCACCATTCAGGGACCATATCTTTTTTTTTGAGGACCGCACACTTCACCGAGCACAGATTGCAAGAACATCTCGCTTGACTAGCTCTTTAGCTCGGCTAAGTGAGCAGATATTGCCTTGGGACATACTTAGCAGCGCCACAATATCTTGTCAGGTGAATGTTTGTCCTGGACAGGCCTGTGCTGTCCTTTTTCAATCAATCACCCACATTTGTTTGCATGTTAACAGACGTCCTCCTGAGCAATTTTCCCCAATTGCTGACGTCACATATCCACGAGATCCCGTGTCACTAAGATTACGTGTCTGTACCCCTTGCAAGTTCAGGTTCTGAACTGTTTAGTCATTAGTATTGATCCTGAAAAAGTTGACAGTGGTCGGTGAAAATTTGATCCGTGTATTGCTTTGTTTTGGCAGAAAGTTTAGTATTGTACTGTGACATCGTCTTTACTATACTCTTTCGTCTATTTGTAAGCACCATTTTTAATATCCTATGTGCCCCCTCCCCACCTCTCTGTTCACAGTATGAAAGCTGCTTTGCTGATAGCTGTCATGTTGGCATCAGCCATCATGGTAGACTCCTTGATGGGGAAGAATGGGTTTCTCAGGAGAAAGGTCCGCTTCAGGAGAAGGGAGCCCCTCTACAAGCAGCCCGTCTACAAGAAAGGTGAAACAGTCTTATCATTTCATCAACATTTCCACCGTTAAAGGAGTAGTCCTAAACTTCAAAAGGTGGTACTATTTTTCGTTTGATACAAATGTATTACTTTTATGAAGTGTAAAATGTGTACCACTTTACATTTTACGAAAATCATTAGTCCCACGTGTATCGAAAACCATTCAAAAATATACTTTACTAACTTCTGTACATCTGTCCATAGCACAATCCCTCCAGGAGGTGAAAGAGGCCATCCGTGACGCCGCCGGTAAGCTACAGGAAGCGGTGGATGAGGCGGAGAGCCATGTTGCCCTGGATCTGATGGAGGAGGTCCAGGACTTGGATGGAAGCAATGGCGATCTCAATGGTGTGTAAAACTCTATCTTAAGATTCATATTGTTTATTGTTTTATCAACCCCTTTAGCTGTCGCAGTTACAGGCATCTCTTACTTATTTACATCGTCTATGTCTTTGTTTTCCTTTTTCTGATTTACCGCAGGCGTCACTTTCGAGAAGAAAGTGGCTGCACTTGAGGAGGCTGATGCCAATTTGGAGGAGGCTGTGAAGGAAGCGGAGGAAGATGCCGCCTTGGGCCTGGTGGAGGAAGAACTGGAGGAGCTGGAAGAGGAACTAGAGGAAGTCAATAACGGCCTCAAGGAGTGACGGTACGAATGACTATTTTGAAATCACGAACTGTTTTTTTATAATACGTTGACAACATTGTGGCCCATCAGTTAAAGAAGAACCACCTTAAACTGTAACGTACAGGGGACGAACAAGTCCATTTATGATCAATTACAACTTCTCATAAGGAAATACAGTAGAAGCCAGTTAATTGCACACCGGGTTACCGCACAGTTCTGTTAACTGCACGAGATCCCAAAATCCCAAGCAGGTGCGGTCCAGCCGGATAGCTTTGCATTATTGCACCGAAATACGCTGGCGAATAGGCTGTGCAATTAAACAACTTCTAGTGCAGAACATTTGTATATACATAGACAGGCGACTTGGCAAAACAGGAATGAGCGTCTTGCCTTATCTAATGGAAATGATTACCGAAATTCTTTTATTCCTCAGAACCCCAGTGGCCATGACGGGCAAATTCTACAAGAAGAAGACACGAACAAGCAGGATCTAATGCTTTGATAGTACAGCAGAACTGTATACCTTAGAAGGTTATGTCGACAGCAGGATACAATTCTTAGTTTTAGTTTGACTGTGCAGTCCTACTTCTAGTCACTAATCAAAAGATAGAGAAACTTTAATCATAGCAAGGGGTTGGCTAAAGTAGCGAGTGGTATCATTGTGCCTAAAGAATACTAAGTTCCTATTGTACTTCGCCTTGTGGAGATCAGTCTCCTGGTTTAGAGGAATAGAAAATTACTAAATATGATAATCATGTGCTGGTACAGGCCGAAACGTACACATTGATTATGCATATCCTTGCAGTCATAGACTTTACAATATACATTTTATTCATTGTTTTGTCACTGTTGACATACATTAGTACCATGTACAACTGTCGAGCAATAAAGTTCATTCTTTCATATCATAGGGTTTTGTCGTCAGTATTGTTTAAAAAACTGTATTTATTGTATGGTAGATTTATAACTACTGTTTGAAGATGGGTGAACTGTAAATTCATGACGCACAAAAACATTTCATGTCCATAGGCAACATTTGGGTACATGTACTCTGGTCTTTATTCTATTTATTTAGGCCTCAAAATCTGTCAAGCTGCCAAAAAGTTGTAAAGAGCCTTACATGTCCTAGCCCATGTCGCCCCAAGGTGTTTGATATCCCAGCATGCTTTGTACACATTAGTCAAGCCCTCCCGCCTACCTAACCGGTTCTTCAGACGTGTCAGACAAACTTCTTTGCTGGCTAGGCCATGTTGATTTTTTTTTCATTTTTGTTCTTTCATATCCCATTTCTTTAAAAAACTCATATATACGATTAAGGTGATAAAAACATTTCAAAATTGTAACAATACTATACAATGTAAATTGCATCTCTGTTATTTGCTTTGTCTGACCTTTGTCTCTTCCCTCATGACCTCAATGAAAAGCGGCTTGCAGGCCGACTTGAGCTTTCATGAATAAACAAAGGTTCAAACAAAACAAACAAACAAACCATTTGGCTCGCTCGGATCCTGAGGCATCGCCAAAAGTAATCTAAATCAGTATCTAATGAGAAATGATTTTACCACAAGAGTTATCGTCACTGATGCTCTTGTTAATTCCAGCAAAGGATACATTTTCATTAATATCAAAACGTCAGGGAATATATCTCACATACCCCAATTGTACATGATTACAGTATAACATGCAGACAAGCTTGGTTACATATACATGGTTACATATCACACCAGTTGCGTTAAAAGATAAGCTCACACGAAAAAGTAATGACCAGCAATGCGATGATTATTGTCTTAAATATTATTCTTTATGACTTGTTATATTCCTTCCTTGTTGGATTCCTATATTACACTTATAAAGCTGGTGTGTTGCCCCGAAGGGAGGTTATATCGGCTATGCAGAAACAAATAGTAGTATCCAATATTTTGAAGCCACTTATAACAATCGTTAAGATAAGATAAACACCATGTATTTTGACATTATATTTTCTGCTGCTGTTTTGTTTTTATGTCTAAAGTAGAATGCTTTACATCAGCTTCTTTCTTGTAGCCTAATACTCACACAATATATGTCAATAAAAGAAGACAAACACCAAGTCAAATTCACTATGAATAAGAGGAAGGTAACATTGTACTATATGTATCAATTTGATTCACCTAAAGAACAACCTTGATATGCTACTATAGGAAAGTTTGTAAGGTAACTTTCTAAGTACATACAAGACATACAACAATATCAAATAAGTTGTTGTTAAGTAAAGCCATTGCCAGTGCCCTTCTCTATCTTCGTCGCAGTCCTTCATTCCCGCCAGCACACTCAGGTGGCGTGCAAACATCTGCTATATAGTACTCACAGAAGACATAACATTGGGGAAGTTGAATAGAGACAAAACAAAGACCATGTGTAAGTATAACATAACAGCTTCATTACAATACTGACATGGTTATTATGCGAATTTAAATTCTAATTCTGTAATGATTTGGCCATGCTGATTCAATTGTATGTATGGCATCATTTCAGGCATCAATTTTCGACTTCAGAAAAAAACACGTTTTCAAGCATATTGTAAAACGTATTACGTAGCTGCAAAAAACGAAATAATATGCCGTAAATAAAAATGTCTGAAAACGGATACTCATTTCCAAAAGTCAACGAACAATATGTGAGGAATAATGATGAATACCCTATTGTTAACCATACTATACTGTGTGCATTTTGTTCAAAACGTATGATGATGATGATGATGTTCAAAACTTAGATTTCATGTGGTTGGCAAATATATTTTTGGGGCCAAACTTTTTTTGTTCGCACTCTTGCATCAGTTTTAAGGTTGCCAGATGATGTCATCCATATGATCGAATGGACATGGCTTTAACTGGCAAAGAGTATTTAAAGAAACAATACTATTCCGCCACACACACTGTTATAATAATGTATACATGTATATATGATACTCTTGCAAATGTCTACCTTCATTCCCTTCTTTCCCTTGAAAATGATAAACAAGTTAGCCTTGCTTATAAGGTAAAGCCTCTACATAGTACAGTATCAGTTTTGGCTATCAGATATGGAATTGTAGCACTATGAAAAAGACATAAGCTGCAGTCAACACCATGCGTGTACTATACTATATTGCCTTGTCCTCAAAATGAATTATCATCTTATGAAAAGGTCATTAACAACCAAGCCACCAAGCGTGCTTTGCGGACAGTGAAAGTAGTCTGGAGTCCAGCCTTGTTCGCTCCGGTCCGGTCCCGAATGTCGCTATCTCGCCAACAACGATATAGCAACCTTTGGGAGCGGACAAGGAGTGGACAAAAGCAAACAAGGCTGGACTCCAGGCTACGGGGGAAGACTCTTTGCTTTCAAATTGCTCTGTCTTTACTCCATCAGCTTGTCTAAAAGACTAATACTTTTACTTCGAACGTGAATGTTGTGGATGACGACCCGAGCTCGTTCGTCACAGTCAGGGTGTAGGTGTCCGAGGCGGTGACGGTAGCTGCCGTCCCGCTCTTCTGGGAGACCGCACCGGTGGCCGTGTCCAGCTCCATGAAGTCCGGCAGGGCCGGGCTGATGGACCACGTCTTGGGGTCACTGCCCGGGTTCAGGAGGGTTGGTTGGAACGTTTCGTCCTTCTGGTAGGTGTAGAGGATGATGTTGTCCATGCTGACTCCGACAGGCTTGGTGGAGGCCATGCTGACCGTCCAATCCTGCTGGTTGGACTCCGATGCCGACGGGACGTTGTTCGACCCTCCCAGGTAATACTTCTTACTGTGGTTCTTGTACCAGTAGTAGCTGTAGAACTTGAAGGAGGCGGACTGCAAATGGTCGTCGCTGTCACGATTCACCGACCCCTGGCACTCAGCGACCCAAAGTTGCTGGTCAGCTGAGCTTCCAGTCAACAGACTCGCCCCTGACAGGCTTCCCGTTCCGTCTATTGTCAGAACCTTGGATTCTATCGCCGTGTTGTCTGCGTTGGGCAAGTTGGCTATGAACTTGGCGCGACCGTAGGCGTCGGTTATGAGATAGAAGACGGTGTCAGGGCCGTTCGTTGTTTCTGCAAGAGCCAAAGTCCCGTCCAGGCTAAACTTCATGTACTGACTTGAGGAGCCCCCCATAAGGAGACTGACTCCCTCCTTCTCCAACTCGCCAGTTGGTTGATACTTCTGGAAGCTGTCGATGTCTGCCCCGTGTTCCATGTACAGGCCGGCGGCGGATGCTTGGTGTTTTGCAAAGTATTCGATGGGAGTTTCGCGGAACTCCTCTATGACTATGATATATATTATGACTCCTGCGATTGCCGCTGCGGTTGCAAGACTACCCGAGGTGGATAAGATCGTTGCTGCCTCGATTCCTTCCATGGTTTCCGGCAGCAGCCAGGCTCCCATTGTTGCAGTAAGTTGCAGCGCTGATGCAGTGACGCCAAGGGCGTTTCCTACCTTGGAATGCGACCTGCTGTGAGATATAGAACCGTAGACCAGCCCGAGGATGGCGACCGCTGCGCCAAATCGCGTGGCCACGAACTCATCCAGGTTCCGCCCGAACAAGTTCTGCATTAGGGTCATGTCTTCCTCACCTGCCACGATGGCCTCTTCAGATGCAGCTGCAGTATTCACCCCGACTTCCACCTGCCCTTTCCTCTGCATTAGCCACTTGGACAAGCCGTTGGAAGCTCGAATCATGGACTCCTGGCAGTCACCTGTCATTAGAATCTTCCCTGCATTTTTGAAGCCCATGAAATCCGTGCCCCATAGTTCATAAATGGAGGCTCCTCTTTTCACCATTGCACCGGCTACTTCTGTGAACAGCACCGCCCCTTCGCTGACCACTTGCACCTTGTCTGTGGTGCTGAGTTGGCTCCAGTCTATGACTCCAAAGTAGAACATCATTATGCCGGCAGAGAGTGCTGCGCCTATGACAAATCTTCCCAGCACTTTTCCCAACGGGACTTCATAAAGCAGGCCATCCACTGTATACAATAATTTGAACAGACTGTAGTCTGTCGCCATCTGTTCTGCTGATACCTGCAATACAGAGAGCAGATCTTCGACCGCCTGTTTGGTCATGTTGTCCTGGATTTGTCGAGCTGCATCTTGCATCTGTGGGTCTGTGCTGCCGATGTACTTGTCCTGGAAGGCCTGTAGAATCTCCATGACAGCATAGGTGTAGTGGGTCATGTCGCCACTGAAGTCCAGGAGCAGGGGCACAATGTTGGTGAGCAAGAAGACCTGCATGACTTTGACGTACTGTTCCTGAAGATCTGTACTGCTGTCAAGAATGCCGAGCATGGCGCAGTTCTGTTGGATTCTTCTGGAGAATGCGGAACCGTCCAACGAGGCGGCCCCTCCGATAGACAGCACCTGGTCCATCTGCAGAGCGGACGGCTGGGTGAGATCACGGAAGAGCCAATACGCCCAATACTTTCCTTGCTTTCCCAACCGATTGATCTCTTCTATAATGCTCTTCATGGCTGTTAGGTTGTCTGAATCTACGACAGTAACTTCGATCTCGGCCTCCCATGTACTTTTGTCCTGGTCAATGTGTGTGTTGTACGTGGTCTTGTTTTGTAGCTGATCGACGATGTACTGGCCCGTCAACGGTATGTTCTCCATCCAGCGGTTTTTGTACAGATCAGAAGACTGGACGGTGTAGACACTCGATGTTGATGTCTCCGTCTTCAGCCATTGCTTTGCTCGGATGGTGTTCAGCTTTCCGGCGTAATCATCGCTAGGGAATGCGGGAGGAAGTACCTGGGTCAGGTAGGCAACGCTGAGAGTCTTGTACCAGGTACTGGCGACTCCGTCGTCTCCGTTTGCTTTCTGTTCGTCTGTGGGGCTGCCGTTGGTGTCCGCTATCTGTTTGACTGTAGGGTCCAGACTTGGGGGGTTTCTCATCCCCATGTACCATTCCCGGAGCTCTGAGTCCATGTAATATTGTATGATTGTGTAGAAGTCTTGCATCGATTCTCTCAGGATGTAGTCGTAGTATTTGCCGTTCCCGTCTTGTTTGAACTGGGACATGCTCAAGAGGTCTTCACCGCTGAGTGTTGTACTTGACGCCAAGGCGACGAACGATGTTGGTTGGAACGCGCGAAGTGCGGAGCCTGTAACATTCGTATCGGGGTTTACAGCCGATTCCGTGGCAGCAGTGAGGTTTACCTCAGTGGTGTTTTCTGGGAAGTGAAGAGTGCCTGCCGGAGGAAGATCGGTCGCTTCGGCCAAGTGGGTCGGCATGGAATCCCAGGTGATTTTGTCTCCAACCTGCCTACTACTCGGTACGGCCTCGTTACCGACCATCAGCCTTCCGTGGCTCACTTCGACCAAGGAGTTCTCGTTGTTCGGAGCTGCCATCAAGAACATCCCACTCACAGTCTTCTGGACTACTGCCTGGACTGCGTACACTTCACCGGTTGCTGCATCCAGCGCCTTGGTCAGGACAGCGCCGTCGAAGCCGGATGCTACAGGGTTGAAGGTGAACTCTAGCTGGTACGGGAAGACGTGCTTGCCGTCGCTGCGAGGATTGGAAGGGATGGGAACTATGCTGTTCGCGTGTTCAAACACCGCCTGCAACTCAGCGGTGAGGACGAAGTAAAAGTCTCCTTTTGCGGGGTTGTACGTCACCTTCGTCTGCAGATCCTCGAAACTGACGATGACATCGTAGTTCTTCTGCCCGATGAACAAGCTCTCCTCTATGCCGTAGGTAAAGCTTAGAACGTTGTTTTCCCACGTTGCGTTTTTCCACTTGTCTCCTGAAGCATCCCAGACCAGTTTCAGCGCAGTGCCTTCCTCTCTGACGTACGCCCCAGCGTCACTGGAGAACGCGCACTCGTACGTGACAGGTTTCAGTGTCGTCTTGACAGAGAATGACGTCAGGGCGCTTCTGATCGTCCCAAAGCCATGGACACTCTCGTCGTGCGGAAAGGCGATGTGCCCGCCGAGGTCTCCCTTCTTGAACGTCAGGGTGTTGGTGGGGTTTCTGTCCCAGTTCCAGTTGTGCACGACGTGTTGGCCAAGGTGGAGCTCTTCTTTCCCGTCGGCTCCTGTTTTGATGGTGATGGTATCCGGGGGAGGTTTGGGGTCCTTGTCACCGCCGTGGTGGGACAGGATTTCAACACTGTACACACGGTGGTGGTTTTTAAGGGCCTCAAATGTGTGGGCAACTGCCTGTAAGAGTAAGCACAATATAGCAAAGAACGCGTATGAAGTTAAACGAAGGAAGGGGAACAGCAAAATTTAATGCAGTCATATAGCACTGACAGCAAGCCATTTATAAAGACATCTTTAATCTTTTGAAGCAGGAATTTTGTGATTTGTCAACTGTTAGAAAGCATGACATATTTTTCTCTATGCCTTAGCCAAACAACTTAACAAAAAAAGAATGGAAGAAACAGACAGAAAAAGTCCATACTTGAGCGTGCCGTTCTTTCTCCTTTACTGGGTCCTTGACCTGTTCCTGGCCGCCTCCGGCATCACATGTCTGTTGGGTTATTTGCTGCTGAGGTGGAGGAGGCCGAGGTCTGCGCCTTGGAAACGGTTTGACTCTCGGTCGGTTCGATAGCAGCTTTCAACATATAAAATCAAGGATAAGGTTTCATTTTTCTCTCAAATCGTTTTCTCTAACCTTGGACTACCCCTTCTGTACATCAGTAACACAATGATCAATGTCATATCGTTGAGAACCCCAATTATTTAGAGACGAACACATAAACCAGTGACTAGCCTCATCAGGTTCTTAAGTCACTGGGTAACAAAGTGCTTCGTACACAATCGAGTGTTTTCACCTAGCCGAATTTTTTAATGATCTTCTGTCACCTTCTTCATGGCAGTAGTGCGATGAAAAAACAGGCAGTAGCCATGAGAAAGGTGACAAACGGTAACAGAAACGTCCGACACTTGGTTGTGTGCGAAGAATGTTGTTATCCAAGAATACAATGTACTTCTCCAATGAGTGCTTGACGAAAAATAGAACATTAGGAAACAATGGCCTCTTACAGGCATTTTGATGACTCAGTAGTGCGGCGGGTTGTTCCACGTTTTTGCGGACTAAATGATGAAAAGACAAAGGTAGGTTAAACAATAAAACTGATTTTAAGTTCAAATATAGTAAATAGACAAACAATTAAATACATTTTACATTTTACTTCACATGTAAAGAGTACTGAAGTAAACTTGATAATGAAAATCTATTCATGCCCCTTATCGGCATGCCAGGGCACATACATGTAAGGAAATGTAGTGACCACAGTATGCTCAGAAAATAAGATACCAAAATTGAAAGCTACACTGTAGTACCATTAAAAGTCACTAGGAGGCCAGAAATTGAACCGTCGTCCTTTATCTTGACACCTATACCTATCGGCCACCTCATAACAACATCCAAGACAATCGATCAAAAACTTCTGGAGTTATTTTGTTGAACCCTAATAATGCTACAGTTCTGAAATCTTAACCCTTCTGGCGAAGGTAATAACTTAAAGGCTAGTGTTGGTCGTGTACAGAATCATACAGACAGTGTACAGTTTTTTTGCCTTAGCGGCAAAATGCTCTGTGGCCAGAATAATGGCCGTTGTGATGGAGTGATGTTGTGATGAACGGACCTGTTCAAAATCTGCAATGCATTTGTATACAACTTAAAAGCTCTGTCGTGAGTCATTGTCTGTGGTCCGTAATGGGGCCTAATATTTGATTAGATTAAATGAATGAAGTACGATATTCCTAAGATTGATGCAGCATATAATCAAATTATTGGTCTTACATTTTAACGTCGTATTACCAATTCATAAAGATGAAATGTTTTCCAAATAAATCGTGTATATATATATAACAGTTACATATAGCCTATCCCAGATTCCTTTGCGACTTAGTTAATATTCATTAGTAGGGTTTTCGTGCGGCGGTGGTGTTTTCCGTGCGTGTAGCGATTTTCGATTGATCGCCGTGTAAAATTGAGAAAGGCCTAGAACTTCAAACTTACCAGAATTGTAGTATATAGTATGGAGGCCCTGGTAATGTAAAAATTTCAAGCAGGGGATAAAAGATTGTTGAGATATGGCCTTCGGGAAAATGCCTCGCGAGACGGGAAAGTCACTTCCGCGTTTACGTGTTCGAGCGCTCTGCGGGCATGGCGTTGCGTCAGCCTGATTTGCATCTCAGCCTTATTTGGAAGCAACCCATATATGGTAGGATTGGATAGACAAGAAAACAAGCTACAATTTGGTACGTGAAACGCAATTTTAAGGTGGTTTACCTCCAGTTTGCAAATTTAGATGGCATTTTTCACCATTGATGTCTTATTTTTTCAAAAAGTTGCATCCATGTGTGTAACAAGCGGTTTCTAAGCTTTAAAATGATGTATAACATGTGTAGGTTTGTTGTGAGTTAGCGATGTGAATGTTCAACATGTGCGACTCGCTCCGTGTGGTGTGCCGAGTCCGGGCCGTGAGTTACGGCCGTAGGACCCTGCATGTTAGGCGGGTCCATAATTATCAAAATATTCTCGTTTCCATGTAAATAATTAGCGTATTGATATTCATTAAATTGTATACAGATAGCCTTTATAAGTGTAGATACATTGTATGTTCGGACACGTTTGTTTCAGGTTTGAGACGCAAAACTTTTGTTTTCTTTGTCACCAACTTCATGAAAGGAAACATCATTTGTAAATGTGTCCAGCGTGAGCATATTTACGTTGAGATGATCACTGAAGTTCAATTTTTACCTTGTAAGATCCAAAAAATCAATAACATAGCAAGTTGTGTTTGTTGTTGAATGTGATATCAAGGGCATAGAGGTTTTTGCTGATATTTCCAATGTTAAAAGTTTTCAGATTTGCAAGATGCTGCATTGGGAATAGCACCTGGAACATCGTAGAAGAAATTGAGATGGCACAGAGGGAGAATTACAATGTATCAACAATTCAAAGCTGTGCAGCTTAGAAGAGGAGCTACCAAGTCTTTTCAAACATATGTTGTAATGTCAAAGAATTATCAATTGTTCAATAAACTTGAATAAACCAGTTACAAAGTCAGGTGGTCATGGTTCATAGGTAATATCTTTATATACTTTTGGTCATCAGATGTCGTAAAAGTAGTATTTCCTGGTGAAATGTGATAGTTTTGATGGCAAATTTAGAATTAGCATGTGCCAAAACCCTTTAGTAGTAAGGTATGCTGATATTCAATGCTTATGGTCAGACTGTGAAAGGGAATAACTCAAGAAGGGGTTGACGGATCATCATGATTATTGGTATGTAGATAGATTAAGTGATGCTTCGTGTAATTAAATATTAATTATGCAAATCAGAAGCTAATTTGCATAATTGATGTGGAAATTATCTAAACTATTTCTATTCTGTTATATTAAACATGTGATATTTGTCACTGAGATGGAGAAGAATGTTGATAGGTAATTTTTTATGTGGACTTATATAAGTGACAGGTGCCGATGACCTTTGACCTTTTGAGATATGTTACAAATTAGTATTTTTGATTACACATAATCTCGTAACCATGTCTCTAGAATGTCTGCAATAAACTGTTAAGAGAATCTACTACATATTTCCAATATCTGAAATATCTTAGTTATAGGATGAACAGTTTATTGATTATCGCTCTTCAAAAAGGGGTCATCTGGAAATAATTGGCCACTTTTCCAGCTGTGCCATGCTGAAAAAACTTAATTTTCAGCAGGTTGACCTCACCTGTAGTGAAAGAAAAAGGCAAATAAACACCTTATCTTTACTTGATTGCTACAAAATACTACTTGGACTGTGCAGAAAAGAACTTTTGAGTGGCACAATGTTTTTACTTTCTTAATTATTGCTAATTAGAAATGCGATTTTCACACCTGGCGCCACACCTGCGGACACCGCCCAGCAACTTTAAAGGGCCATATCTCTGGAACGGAAGGTCCGATTTTTGTTCTGTATTTTCATAAATCAACACCCTCTATTAGGGAACACAAATGTTCTGATTCCCCTGGGTACAAAACAATTTCGACTGGAAACCCTATCATTAGTAGGATTTCCAGTGCGAAAATGGAAATTGCCACGATTTTTCATTGATCGCCCTGTATTATCGAAAAAGAACTGGACCTTCTAACTTACCAGATTCGTATACATGTATGTACTATGGAGACCGTGACAATGTAAAAATGTTAAAGCAGGGGTAAACGATTGCTGAGATATCATTTTCTGAAAAGTGCGCTATGATGCAGAGAAGTGACTTCCGGGTTCAGGGGTCACTACACAAATACCTCTGACGTCAGCCTGATTTGCAGAGCTACGGTCCGGGATCGAGTCCAGGGGAGGGTGATTTTAAATCGTTCTTGTTTCCTTTTTACATCCATTTAATATAAACAATAGTTCCAGCACATTCCAATAACTAGAAAAAAACCGTGTACACACGCAAACCTTGGCAAAATGCCAGCTTTTTTAAAGCACTTGTTTTAAACGTTGTCAAAAGACTGGGCGTGTCTAATGCTGTCTGTGCACGTATGAGTACACGTGTGTTTTGTCTGGCTTCTTTTGTAGGCCTTCTAGAAGGGCTAGGTGTACGGGGGGCGCAACATGTGGGTCAGGTTCTCATGTTGGAGAGATCGTTTCTGCACATTCTAGAGGGGCTATATTTTGTCCACATTTTGTTATATATCCATGCATACAAATTGTACTGGACTACTAAATCGTTACTACTTACCACATTGTACGAAGCTATATAGAAAGTCATCGTTATCGTCCCACAATGATCTTTACCTCACAATGTTTACACCGAACAATAATGAGTAAGAACAGACAGCAGTTCAACACACAGCACACGGTAGGTAGACTGCTGATCAAAACAAGTTTGTTATGGCTGACACACCCACTGACCTTGAAAACCCCGTCCTAAAGTACCCTTTACAAATCAAGACTTGTCGGCGAGCTTCAAATGGGCATTTTCGGCCGGAGTATGACCGGCGTTTTGGCGATTATGCGGGCCTCGAGCGATTTTTAGCAGCTCGACCGGCGTTAGCGGGCACTTCCAGCTGCTCTTAATTTTAGCGGCGAGTGTTAAGAGATTTTTGCAAGCTTTAGACACCGTACTCTATCAAACCACGCCATGGCGAAATCCACTTCGTTCGCTGTCGAGTTGTACCAAAGTTAATACGTGACTAGGGCGCGTAACCTTCACAATCACACTGGGTATATCTTTACAAACCGGAAAAGTGTGACTGAGAAGGCAACAAAACTCACAAACTGTAAAAATATTCGTTTCTTTTCTATACAATTCGTTGAGCGATATGTCAAATTTTAGGTCGCAGCGAGCGCGCGGCGAGAGCGTCGTCCTAGTAGAAAGGGAGTATAAGCAGACTAGAGATTTTCATCCACAGTTCTTGTATGGTAGACACGCCCCCTGGCCTTGAAAATCTAGTCATAACAAGTTGGTCTGGCGTTTGGCAGTGATATAGTGCAAAACAACAATTGGAGTGTGTCAGGTGTACACACACATAGCTATACTGTAACATTCATGCAACCTCCTCGCGCCATTCCCTACTAAACCAAACTACATGTAAGTTATTAAGGAAACCACTTTCTTCGCCGCCAAATTGTACCAAAATTAGTACCTGACTGGAGGGCGTGAACTGTCTACTACGACTGATTATTCTACCCCCCCCCCCCTCACACTTACTAGTATATCGCATTATATTCAACACGTTTGTGTCCAACAATCCCTCAAACAAGATCTTCACGAGAAACGGTCACTATGAACAGTGTAGCACACAATGTTGACAAGACAGCAAATGTCTACGTCCAGTGTACTCACCAGCCAAGACGGGAGGGTACGTCGTGGAGTGAGGGACTAGGTTGTCTGTCTGCGCTTCCCCGGTGCTACAGGTGAGCTGCACAGAGGAAAGGGGGAGTACTAGTGTTTCAGTAATCTTTGGCGCACTGCCAGTGTCACCCGAGGTCACCCCTACACCTTCTGTCTCCGTCGCACATATAATTAGGCAGCTACCATTAATGGCTGCAGCAACTTGATCTCTTCGACCTCTCGTGCTTCACACAGCAACAAAGACATGAATGTTTAGTTGCTTAGTTGTGCTTTTTACAGATTAGACTACTGTCCTTGACGTTCGTCAATGTCATAATACGGTGGATTTGAAGGTAAAAATAAAGGTAATAGCTTTTTGAAGCCGTATGGACACTGTCGAGGGCACGAGATAGGGAGGCGGAGCCCAACCCACTCGAGCCCCTCCCATCGGAGCATTGCCAGTGCACGTTGCCTAACTCACCCAAGCTCACCCCACACCTGCATGACCTAAGCTCACCCCGCAAGCACATCTTTTGTCTCTATGACACATATGATGGATAAACATGATTAAGCTCTTTGACCTTATTCTTTACGCACCTGAAAACATGAATGCTTATACCCCCTTTCCACTAGGACGGTGGTCTCACTGCGCTCTCTCTGTGACCTAAAATTCGACATATCGCTCAACGAATTCTATAGATAAGAAACGATTTTTTTACACTCTGTGTGTTTTCTTATCCTCTCAGTTACACTTTTAAGTTTTGTATGATATACCCAGTGTGAAAGTGAAGGTTACTCAGATCCTATTTAGGTCGCAGTGAGAGCGCAGCGCGATCGCCTTCTAGTGGAAAGGGGGCCTTACTGACTCATCTCACCCCACAAGCACATCTTTTGTCTTAATGACAAATATGATGGATAAACATGATTAAGCTCTTTGACCTTATTCTTTACGCACCTGAAATCGGGAATGCTTCGTTGCTTAATTTAATTTTGCTCTCTGCAGTGCAGGGAACCAGATTTTCAACTACAGATAAGTATCCCTCTTGAGATGGACTCTCACTGCACTTGGGGCACCGGTGCGGCACTACGGGGTTCGTTCACTGCGGCACAACATTGTGTTATTTTCGCGATTTTTAATAATTTAGATATTGCGTAATACGTAAAAGTATAAAGACAACAAAATACAGAAAATTCGTTATTTATCTTTGAAATTCGTTGAGTCATCTACAAACCCCGCAGTGCCGCACCGGTGCCGCAAGTGCGGTGAGAGTCCATCTTTAGGGCTTGTTCACAAAAATGCTTATATTAAAGTCCGGGCGAGTTGCACATTGACCTTTATTTTCCCAACAATTTCCCACATACCAAATATCATTGTAATATCCATACAGAACTTATAGTCTGAAAATTCAGACTGACAGACTAAAATCCTCATGCACAGACCAAAAACAATACCTAAAATTTTCATGGAGGTAACATCAAGCTTGCCTACCAGCGCTACCGTAAACGGAATTTTTTACAAGCTGCCAAAATACTGGGCCTGTCTGCTGTTGTCTGTGCATGTACGTGTTTTTTTCTACGTTATGGCAAGTTATTAATATATCAGTGTACACATACTTTATTACTTTATATGTTATGGCTTCCGTCAGTCAATATTGATGGTGGTAAAATCATAACTCACATCAGCCATACAGCATTGGCTTTGGCTAAACACTCCTATATAAGTCACATAACGTACATCTGTCTGTTGACTTAGGTATAAACATTCCTGTACACCTTTGCTAAAATGTCAGTAGTTCGTTTTGTAGAGTTATATAATGAAGTTTTATTCAATGCACGGTCATGATACCCCGCAGTTGATTTTGAGGTAAATGTAGTTGGATTTTCAATTTTATGCTTAGCCCACCTTTAAACCAACATGTAACAGAATTCCGACGTCTGTATTCTTTGACAGTCAGAAAGATTGAGTTATCGAGGCTTTATCAAGGTTGTCAAGGACACCTGGATATGTGCTGTGCGCATACTTCGGGGATTACCGATGCTGTACTGGTAGATATCGTAACCAGTGGAATCATAGGAGTTGATGTTATGTTTTTCTTAGACTGGAAATAGTGTATTCATGAATTATTATGCATCTTTAGCATCCATGTTTGCTCAGGTGTGAATCATAAGGGAGCAAAGAGATAAAGTCGCCACAGACCACAAAATAGTAGCTGCCTAATCATATATATTATGTATGCGACAGAGACGAAATGTGTATGGGTGGACGAGGGTCAGTGACCATGGCAATACGCCAAGGACTAGTACAGTATAACACGCCCCTTTTCTTTGTTCAGGTAAGCTGTACGCAGCGCGCGCAGCTAGACAATCCAGTCTTCACTCCGTGACGTACTCTACTCGTCTTGACTGGTGAGTACACTGAATTTTAGACATTTTAGACACTA
This sequence comes from Branchiostoma floridae, assembly GCF_000003815.2. Lineage (NCBI taxonomy): Eukaryota > Metazoa > Chordata > Leptocardii > Amphioxiformes > Branchiostomatidae > Branchiostoma > Branchiostoma floridae. The sequence goes on along the minus strand of NC_049989.1, from coordinate 18,618,433 downwards.
AATTGCAAACATCCTAAGTTTTGCAAGTGTTGTGCGTGGCATTGTTAATTGCAACGGTTTTTAATGAAGATCGTATTGAAGGATTGGTGAATACAAACCTGTTGATCATACGCTTAAGCGCTATATACGTACCTGGGAAAAATACCACGCCGCAATGGACAGTACACGCCCCCTTGTCACGTCCTATCTTTGGTACAATTCGAGAATAACAATGTGGATGTTTTGATAGCGGTTTGACAACATGGTGTGAGAACGTTACAGTTGTTTATGTAGCTTTTATCATACCATTGTGTGTGTGTGTGTGTCTGTCTGTCTGCCTGTCTGTGTGTGTGTGTGTCTGTTTGTCTGTCTGTGTGTGTGTGTCTGTCTGTCTGTCTGTCTGTCTCTGTGTGTGTGTGTGTGTGTGTGTGTGTGTGTGTGTGTGTGTTACACGTCTTGGAAAGAATTACGATCTTATCAATTGCCCTCCTGAATTGTGTTTGGCTGGAGGGCACTTAAACGTGCCGAATCAAAGGGGTGTTGAATAAACCAGTCTATACACTAACAACCTGCAGCGATGGACGACAGAGCGTTATGGAGACAACCAGTCATGGGAAGATTCCGAGCGAGCTCGACGGAGTGATCGACCCGTAGGAAATGCTGGTGGAGGCTACTCTAGTTCTGTCCCAGAAGGTAACGTGCAAACTTGTATCCGTGAGTATATTCAAGTCCGAATGAGGTCCGTATGGACGTCTTAGCCTGTACCAGGCTCCATAGGTTGCTGGATAAAATGATAGAAATTAAACATATGTATACAGATAACATAGTCCTTGATGATACACATGAATATAACACTTCAACCGTCCTTCAGGACTATATTACTGCAAACGTCAATTGCATTCCAAACCAACTTGTTAAGGATAAGATTATCAAGGTCAGGGGACGTGTCTACTGTAAACAGGTTGCTGTCATCGCATACGTAGTCCAGACGCTGCGTCTCCTCCATCCGCGTGATATTCCTACCAGGAAGTTTGCGGATTACGAACTAGAACTAGAACTAGAACAAAACTGTCAATGAAGATCGCCTTTTTAAAGTGGGTTCATCCGTGAGTAAATATTCAAGTCCGAATGAGGTCCGTATGGACGTCTTAGCGTGTACCAGGCCCCACGGACTGCCGGATAATAGAAATTGAACATATGTAGACAGGTAACCTGTGTGTGTGTGTGTGTTACTCGTCTTGTAATATAGTTACCAGCTTCTGAATAACCCTCCAGAATTGTGTTTGGCTGTAGGGTACTAAGTCGTGCCGGATTGAAGGGGTGTTAAATTTATTGTTCTTGACGATAGACCCTAACACTTCAACAGTCCTTCAGGACTATATTTCTGCCAAACTTCAAGTGTACCCCAAACCAACTTGTTAGGACACGATTTTCAAGGCCACGGAACGTGTCCGCCATTTAGAAACTGTGGATGAAGATCACGTTCTTCCAAGCAACAAGTACCTTGTGCTGCAAGTGTGAGTGAGTGAGTGAGTGAGTGAGTGAGTGAGTGAGTGAGTGAGTGAGTGAGTGAGTGAGTGAGTGAGTGAGTGAGTGAGTGAGTGAGTGAGTGAGTGAGTGAGTGAGTGAGTGAGTGAGTGAGTGAGTGAGTGAGTGAGTGAGTGAGTGAGTGAGTGAGTGAGTGAGTGAGTGAGTGAGCGAGTGAGTGAGCGAGCGAGCGAGTGGCCGCCAATACAGGCAGCCAAGGTCGTCCAACTTGCCAAGGGTATTACAAAGGGCTGACCCTGGGACAGTAGATAATTCCACTGGAATTACTACTGAGAACTGTCCCATACTGTAGATGTGAATTAGTGTTTAACCATTCTCAATATTGACCGACGGAAGCCATATATTTTAAGTGTGTGTGCACTGATATTTTCCCAACTTCAGAACGTGCGTGCACAGACAACATCAGACAAGACCAGTCTTTTGGTCAAACAATTCTATACTGTCGCTGTTTACGAGTTAAATGATGTTGGTAGAAAACTTGTTTGGTGGCCGAGTTTGGGATGTATGTGTTTGTTTGTGTTTGTGTTTGTGGTTTCACACCAAGACTGAAGAAGTTATTGACATGACTGTTATGACTGATTATACGTGTCAAAGCACGAACAAGTTAAATCCAACATAGCAAAGAATCCAACATAGCAAAGAAATAGTACTATTTTCTTAGAATGTTTTGAACACCTGAATATCCAAATTGTGCATATCTTGAGGGTTACGATTGATGATTCTGCACGTTAACGTATATGTAGATCTGTATGCATAAGTTTAACATAATTTTGATATGTGACCTGCA
>NC_049989.1:18568288-18614940 GCF_000003815.2 Branchiostoma floridae | reverse complement strand
GTGTGTGTGTGTCTGTGTTTGTGTGTGTGTGTGTGTGTGTCTGTCTGTCTGTCTGTGTGTGTGTCCGTGCGTGCGTGTGTGTGTGCGCGCGCGCGCGCGTGTGTGTGTATGCGTGTGTGTAAACAGCACACTCCAAGATTAACAGCCCTCGGCCGTTGCCTGCTAAGTGCAATAGATTGTACACATTCTCAGTCTTTATTGTTCGTATGTAGTGCCGCTCCTCGTGAATGTAGGTTTTATATAATGTTAAGTGTATGTATGGGTGAAACATCACTCGTCCGCAGTAGACAGTACACACCCCCTAGTCACGTACTAACTTTGGTACAATCCTGCTGTAAACAAAGTGGGAGTCTTGATTTACAGGTCTGGTAGGTCACAGGGTGGAAAGGTTGCAATGATGTTACAACAGATTTGTGAGATTACAATACAGTGTATAGGGTATTTCAAAATTACTTTGAAAATGGTGGTGGGAAAATAGTTTTGGGGCCCTGTTTGCTTTCAGTGTGTGGTTCCTAAATGTGAGCTCGCCTATGACTCTATATGTATGTTACTATTATGTATGTATATGTGTGTGTTGTATGTGTGATTGTATGTGTGTGTGAGTATATGTGTGTGAGTATATGTGTGTGTGTGTGTGTGTGTGTGAGAGAGTGTGTGTCTGTGTGTGTGTGTAAAATACCCTAACACACTCTAGCATCTAATGCATTGAACTATAATTCTGCCAAAAGAAAAATATATCACAGACCAACTTGACGAGGATTTCAAGGTCAGTGGGTGTGTCCTCCATAACAAACTTATCTCGTGTTGATCAGCAGTCTACCTACCGTGTGCTTCGTGCTGAACTGCTGTCTTGGTCTGACTCTTTATTGCTCGGTGTCAACATTACATTGTGGGGTAAAGAGCGTTGTCGGGCGATAACAATGACTTTCTATGTAGCTTCATACAATGGGGTAACTAGTAGCATAGTCCAGAAAAACTTGTCTGCATGGATATCGATATTTTCTCAGTTTGACAGAATGTGGACAAAACATAGCCTCCTTTGCAGCCACTGTAAAAGGTGCAGAAACTATTTTCTCGACAGAAGAGCCTGGCCCATTTGTTGACAATTGTAAACCAGCCCCCCCCCCCCCCGCACTCCATAAAGGACTACAAAGGAGGCTAGACAAAACATGTACGTGCACAGACAGCTGCTTTAAGTTTAAGTTAGACAGCTTATTACACACGCCCAGTTATTTGGCAACGTGTCAAAAAATTCTGCAGTCTTTATGATAATTCTGTACGTGACCAACATAACACTAACCTTATTCCTTTTGCCAAAAGGGTTATGCTTGTAGTAGCATTATTCGGGAAGCTTGTTTGTGGGTGTGTTCATTCCAGGGTAAACAAAATAACTCAAGAATCGATCGATTGTCGTGAATGTTGGTAGAATTTGGGTGCCAAGACAAAGGGCTCCTAGTGGTCGTTGATGGCATTGCAGTGTAACATTTGAATTTTGGTATCTCATGTTCTGGGCATACTGTGGTCACTACATTTCAGATGTGCTCAGGCATGACAGTAAGGATTGTTGGTTTTGGTCACCAAAGGTCTCTTCTATCAACTTTACGCATGTGTATCTTGGAAGCTAAATACTGGGTAACTTAAAATGGCATGAACAGATTTTCACTATTAAGTTTACTTCAGTACTCTTTACACGTGAAATAATTAAGTCTATTTACTATATTCAAACTTAAAATTAATATATTGATTAACCTACTTTTGTCTTTTCATCATTTAGTTCGCAAAAACGTGGAACTACCCGCAACCCTACTGCTGAGTCATCAAAATGCCTGTAAGAGGCCATTGTTTCCTATAGCTAATGTTCAAGTTTTCTTCATGCACTCAATGGAGAAGTCTATGTGTTCTTGGATACCGACATTACTCGCACACAATTAAGTTTCGGACGTTTCTGCGATCGTCTGTCACCTTTGTCATGGCTACTGTCTGGTTTTACTTCTCACTGCCGCTATGTGGTGCTACTGCAGAGGGAATAATGGGAGGGAATTCTTTTCCGGAGCTGCGCAGAAAGTGCTGCTTGCCTACCCGTTCATTGATTAATATTTTAAATAATTTTTTTCCTGTGCAAATTTTGATCACAAAGGTCGAGGTTTCTGCAAAAGGGACTGAGGCATGTATATTTTTAAAATCTTGCCCAATGGTGACCTTTGGCATGCTTTGACCTTTGAGTCACCTTCATATTCAATTGGAGACATGGACTGATCCATTAGGAGAGGGGGTGAAATCCTAACATCTTGACAATCATCTGGCTGTAGCTCGTTAAAATGCCGGAGTTGAACTCGGGCTTTTTCAACCAAAACAAACCTGACAAACCCAGCTCTGCAGTGGGGGTAAAAACTAGAGGTTTGAAATTTAGGTAAATGCATGGAATGGGAAGTTCGATTTGGAATCCCCTCCCCTAATGCGGTGCCAAACGTGATGCAGTTCATACATCGGTATTGTCCTGAGGAAGGTGACAGATGATAATTGGAACTTCAGCTGGGTAAAAACACTTGATTCTGTACGAAGAACGTTGTTACCCAGTGGCTTAAGTACCTGATGAGGATATACATTCGTCTCTGAAGAATTTCTCAAACGATATGACATTGATGATTGTGTTACTGATGTAAGGAAAGGTTATTCCGATATTATCTAAAATGATTTGTGAGACTAAATAAAAAGCTAATCTTCGATTTTATGTGTTGAAAGCTGCTGTCGAACCGACCGAGAGTCAAACCGTTACCAAGGCGCAGACCTCCGCCTCCTCCACCTCAGCAGCAAATCACCCAACAGCAGCAAATCACCCAACAGACATGTGATGCCGGAGGCGGCCAGGAACAAGTCAAGGACCCAGTAAAGGAGAAAGAACTCCGCGCTAAAGTATGGACTTCTTTTTTTGTTTGTTTGATTCTTTGTTTGTAAGATTGTTTGGCTTAGATATGATTGAAGATACGTCATGCTTTCTAACAGATGACAAATCACAAAATTCCTGCTTCAAAAGTTTAAATCTTTCTTTGCAAATGGCTTGCGGCCAGTGCTATATGACTGCATTATTTTTTTTTTTTTTTCCTTTCCTTCGTTTAACTTCATATGCGTTCTTTGCTATATTATGCTTACTTACAGGCAGTTGCCCACACATTTGAGGCCCTTAAAAACCACCACCGTGTGTACAGTGTTGAAATCCTGTCCCACCACGGCGGTGACAAGGACCCCAAACCTCCCCCGGACACCATCACCATCAAAACAGGAGCCGACGGGAAAGAAGAGCTCCACCTTGGCCAACACGTCGTGCACAACTGGAACTGGGACAGAAACCCCACCAACACCCTGACGTTCAAGAAGGGAGATCTCGGCGGGCACATCGCCTTTCCGCACGACGAGAGTGTTCAGGGCTTTGGGACGATCAGAAGCGCCCTGACGTCATTCTCTGTCAAGACGACATTGAAACCTGTCACTTACGAGTGCGCGTTCTCCAGTGACGCCGGGGCGTACGTCAGAGAGGAAGGTACTGCGCTGAAGCTGGTCTGGGATGCTTCAGCAGACAAATGGAAAAACGCAACGTGGGAAAACAACGTTCTAAGCTTCACCTACGGCATAGAGGAGAGCTTGTTCATCGGACAGAAGAACTACGATGTCATCGTCAGTTTCGAGGATCTGCAGACGAAGGTGACGTACAAACCCGCAAAAGGAGACTTTTATTTCGTCCTCACCGCTGAGTTCCAGGCGGTGTTTGAACACGCGAACAGCGTAGTTCCCATCCCTTCCAATCCTCGGAGCGACGGAAAGCACGTTTTCCCGTATCAGCTAGAGTTCACCTTCAACCCTGTAGCATCCGGCTTCGACGGCGCTGTCCTGACCAAGGCGCTGGATGCAGCAACCGGTGAAGTGTACGCAGTCCAGGCAGTAGTCCAGAAGACTGTGAGTGGGATGTTCTTGATGGCAGCTCCGAACAACGAGAACTCCTTGGTCGAAGTGAGTCACGGAAGGCTGATGGTCGGTAACGAGGCCGTACCGAGTAGTAAGCAGGTTGGAGACAAAATCACCTGGGATTCCATGCCGACGCACTTGGCCGAAGCGACCGATCTCCCTCCGGCAGGCACTCTTCACTTCCCAGAAAACACCTCTGAGGTAAACCTCAGTGCTGCCACGGAAACGGCTGTAAACCCCGATACGAATGTTACAGGCTCCGCACTCCGCGCCTTCCAACCGATGTCGTTCGTCGCCATGGCATCAAGTGTGCCTCTCAACGGCGAAGACCTCTTGAACATGTCCCAGTTCAAACAGGACGGCAATGGCAACTACTACGACTACATCCAACAAGAATCGATGCAAGACTTCTACACGATCATACAGTATTACATGGACTCAGACCTCCGGGAGAAATTCATGGGAATGAACAACCCTCCAACTTTGGATGCTTCGGTCAAACAGATAGCGGACACCAACGGCAGTCCCACAGACGAACAGAAAGCAAACGGAGACGACGGAGTCGCCAGTACCTGGTACAAGACTCTCAGCGTTGCCTACCTTACCCAGGCGCTTCCTTCCATATTCGCTAGCGACGATTACGCCGGGAAGCTGAACACAGTGCGAGCAAAGCAGTGGCTGAAGACGGAGACGTCAACATCGAGTGTCTACACCGTCCAGTCTTCTGATCTGTACAAAAACCGCTGGATAGAGCACATACCGTTGACGGGCCAGTACATCGTCGATCAGCTACAAAACAAGACCACGTACGCAGCGTACATTGAACAGGATGAAATTACCTGGAAGGCAGAGATCGAAGCTACTGTCGAAGATTCTGACAACCAAGATTCGATGAAGACCATCATCGAAAGGCTGGTAACGTTGGGAAAAGGAGGAAAGTATTGGGCGTATTGGCTGTTCCGTGACCTCACCCAGCCCTCTGCTTTACAGATGCTACAGATGCTGTCTATCGGAGGGGCTGCCGCGTTGGACGGATCCGCATTCTCCAGAAGAATCCAACAGAACTGTGCAATGCTTGGCATTCTTGACAGCAGTGCCGAGTTTCAGCAGCAGTACGTCAAAGTCATCCAGATATTCCAGCTCACCAACATCCTGCCACAGCTCCTGGACTTCAGTGGCGACATGACACACTACAGCTATGCTGTCATGGAGATTCTACAGGCATTCCAGGAAAAGTACATCGACAGCACAGACCCACAGATGCAAGATGCAGCTAAAGAAATCGCGGCCAATATGAGCCAGCATGCCGTTGAAGATCTGCTCTCCGTGTTGCAAGTATCAGCAGCACAGATGAAGTCCGACTACAGTCTGTCCAAGCTATTGAAGTCATTAGACTTTGATAAAGTCCCGCTGGGAAAAGTGCTGGGAAAATTGGTGACAGGCGCAGCACTCTCTGCCGGGATAATGATGTTCTACTTCGGAGTCCTAGACTGGAGCCAACTTAACACCACAGACAAGGTGCAAGTGGTCAGCCAAGGGGCGGTGCTGTTTACAGAGGTAGCCGGTGGAATATTAAAGAGAGGAGCCTCCATTTATGAGCTGTGGGGCTCGGAAGCCATGGGCTGGAAGAATGCCGGTAAGATTCTCCTGACTGGCGACTGCCAGGAGTCCATGACCCGAGCTTCCAACGGTTTCTCCAAGTGGCTGCTGCAGAGGAAAGGGCAGGTGGAAGTCGGAGTGGATGCTGCAGCTGCTTCCGAAGAGGCCATCGTGGCAGGTGAAGAAGACATGACCTTAATGCAGAACTTGTTCGGGCGGAACATGGAGGAGTTCATGGCCACGCGATTCGGGGCAGCGGTCGCCATCCTGGGGCTGGTCTTCGGTGCCATAGCCCTCAGCAGGTCGCAATCGAAGCTGGAAGAGGTGGGAAATGCCCTTGGCGTCACTGCATCAGCGCTGCAGCTCTGCGCAACAATGGGAGCCTGGCTGCTGCCGGAAACCGTGGCCGGAGTCGAGGCAGCAACGATCTGCTCCTGCCTGGGGGCTCTTGCAATCGCAGCGGCTATCGTAGGAGTCATCATACTCGTCATAGCCATGAAGGAGCACCACGCAACTCCCATAGAAACTTTTGCGAAAAACCAAGCAAAGGCCGCCGGCCTGTACATGGAATACGGGGCAGACATCGACAGCTTCCAGAAGTATCAACCAACTGGCGAGTTGGAGAAGGAGGGAGTCAGTCTCCTTATGGGGGGCTCCTCAAGCCAGTACATGAAGTTTAGCCTGGACGGGACTTTGGCTCTTGCAGAGACAACGAATGGCCCCGACACCGTCTTCTATCTCATAACCGACGCCTACGGTCGCGCCAAGTTCATAGCCAACTTGCCGAACGCAGACAATTCGGCGATCGAATCCAAGGTTCTGACAATAGACGGAACGGGAAGCCTGTCAGGGGCGAGTCTGTTGACTGGAAGCTCAGCCGACCAGCAACTTTGGGTCGCTGAGATCCAGGGGTCGGTGAATCGTGACAGCGACGACCATTTGCAGTCCGCCTCCTTCAAGTTCTACAGCTACTACTGGTACAAGAACCACAGTAAGAAGTATTACCTGGGAGAGTCGAACAACGTCCCGTCGGCGTCGGAGTCCAACCAGCAGGAGTGGACGGTCAGCATGGCCTCGACCAAGCCGGTCGGGCTCAGCATGGACAACATCATTCTCTACACCTACCAGAATGACCAAACGTTCCAACCGACCCTCCTGAACCCAGGCAGTGACTCCAAGACGTGGTCCATCAGCCCCGCCCTGCCAGACTTCATGGAGCTGGACACGTCCACCGGTGCGGTCTCCCAGAAGAGCGGGACGACACCTACCGTCACCGCCTCGAGCACCTACACCCTGACTGTGGAGAACAAGCTCGGGTCGTCATCCACAACATTCACGTTCGAAGTGCAAAAATTAACTTTCTAGACAAGCTAAAGGAGAAATGGCCTTCCTCTGTCCGTTAAGTACACAATACTTGGCTGGGTGGCTTGGTGTCATTGATAGCAGCAATCTTTCATATAGTACAGTATCATATAGTCACATAGTATTATGGAAGCTACTCATACCCATCTTTGAACTTATAAGTTACCTACATTTTCCATTTCACATTGATTCAAAGATGTATGAAATAAAGGATATAAGTGGCATAGTGTCTTGGTGAAGGTTGCTTTTCAATATTGAAGTACTACTAGATACATAAAGGTAGATCAAGATACATCGGTTATAGGTTGATATTTACAATGTACGGCATTTTGAGAACAAGTAACGTGTATGTAAGGTATTGGGTTGCATCTTTATTTTTTCCTAATACCTATGCAAAAAAGAACAATCCAATATTGTATTGAAGCATTTATCGTTATACTATATATATATATATATACTTAAAAGTGATTTTGTTCTGTCTCTCTTAAATTTCACCAATGTTGTATCTTCTTCTGTGAGCACTATACAGCAGATGACTGCACACCACACGCCTTCGTACCAATATCCTTGCGGGACTGAAAAAATGACAAAAACAGAGAAAGACACGAGGACACGGCCTTGACACAACAACAGCAATGATTACCTCCATGAAATGTCATGGAATGGAGGTTATATTTTCTGTTATGTGTCTCTGTCTGTGTAGATGATTACTCAAGAACGGCTGGATGGATTGGTTTCATACTTGTTGTGTTGGTGGGGTGTGATGAAAGCTCGAATCGATGAGATTTTGGGAGCCGTATCTGTCGTTATAATCGATGTAATAATATCAGAAATCACCCCTATATCTGCGAAATATTGGAACAGGCATGTCCCCGGTGACGTATGTAGGTCAGGTAATTAATCACCCGTGGGCCAAGTAGCCAGCAGCTAACAGTTGGCAGTTGCGGCCAGGCAGCTGCTGTGATTAATGACAGTCTGGGCATAAGTGAAACAGGGCTCTGAATCCAAAATACACTTCAACTGTGGTTTGAAAAATAACCAGCCAGCAGTAAGTTCAAACTAAAACTTCACTGTACCTACAGTTTGTAATTCTATGTCTGTATGTGCCTTCAGGTCAATAAGTAAAGCTGCCCTTAACCATATTAACATCATAGATATGTGGCAGTATGAAAAACTAAGATGCATTGTAATTATCACACTTTGCATTGATTATGCAAATTAGGCCCTTATTTGCATGAATGATATCTGTACATGTTCCACCTTCCATATATAACATATCTTACATTTATCAAGGTCCTATTGTGGAACACATTGTAATAGTAGGAGATCCTCATTATAAATGCTAATCAACTATTAATTTCTATAAATTGCATACTTCTGCAGGTAAGACGTAAAGATCTCGGACTAAAGTTTGCCAAATCCCTTCTTCTTTCTAACTTTCCCAACTTCCTCCCACCACACCGCTATGAGGCACATAGTATAACCTCATAATGCTGACAACCTTAGACAGTTTATATGCCAAACATCACGCTTCAGGAACGCCACGCTACCATATGCCGTCGACCTTTTAAACACACATTACACAATTAAGTGTCACATTTTAACAATTACTTATCAGATGGACATTCTCTGTGTCATTAAATGAATACACCACTTCTTTCCCATAACATTTATAACCATTACTCTCAAATACAACCGACCATAAACATACATACCATCCACAAAAAAGCAATAAATATTTCATGGGGGTATGAGGTCCCCGAACTCTAGTTTTATATAAATTTAGTTGCGTGCCTTATATGTACTTTAATAATGTGCAAGTTACATGCTTTCCTCATACAGTAGAAGCCGCTTAATTGTACGGCCTATTTACCAGTGAATTTCGTGCAGTTATCCGGCTGGTGCAATAATGCGAAGTTATCTAGCTTGATCGCACGGGTTTGGGATTTAGGGATTGCGTGCAATTAACAGAAGTGTGCGTTAATCCGTTGTGCAATTAACTGGCACCTACTGTATAGCATATCACTATGGCTTCTACCTGGCCAAGTTAATCACATTATATACTAGTTATCATGGTAAATTGGACTTGTCTATATCTTTTACATATTAGTAAGTAAACGTGTAAGTAAAAGTAATTAGTGTCAGGTCGCAATCTAAATGTGGCTCATAAAGAATAATTCTAAGGAGAGTATAAGAATCGTATTGCTGGCTATACTTTCTTCATGTGATCCATTCTTGTAACAAAGAACTGGTGTTTGATATGTAATCTATGTAGTCAAGCTATAATATCAAGTTTCGTTTACATCGCTGTTTGAACTCTGGGATGAAATGTTGGAGGTTATGGAAATGTTTTTCTTGTACTTTGATATTGATGAGGCTGTATCTTTTAAATAGACAGAAGCACAAGTCAGAACAATATAACAATAACCATATGTATCTGGTGTAGAAAAATCGTTTCTATTAGCATACTGTTTAGAATTGTGAGGACATTCTATCACTTGAAATGCATATATGGTTTTTGTTCGGTAGCCAATGCAAACAAGTTGGAATCCTAGACTGAATCGTCAACATGCATTGCAGGAATATCGTTAGAGGAATGGTAAAATGTGGTGCATGTTAGGCTTTGGCGGGATTCTAGAATTGTTAATTACCAAACTTATAAAGCATTATTCCACATAGCATGTATTTCTTTACTTTGATATACGGGATATACTCTTTTAGAAGAGCAAAATATTTAGTTCCTCTGATGATCTTCTTGTAAAGCCAGGACAAGATGCCAGCTTGTCTGTAGTATATTTTCGTTTTTAAATCTTCATTGTCATGAGTTACAAAATTTGCTGTACTCGACAATTCTATATTGATATCAGGTGTTGATGATTAGAATTCATAGTCAGCTTTGAAATTGATATTTTCTGTACATTGAAACAAGGTATTCAGTTATACTTACTACAAGGTTCATAAGGTATACATCTGTATTACATGAAAAGGAACAAATGCAAATAGACATTACGTTCCAAAATCCCATGTCTAAGAGATTTTTTTTGCATCTGGTGTATCCCTCAATCCTGTGTCCTAGAATGTTACCAAGTCTCCAATTTACCATTACATGTAGGTAATATTAATTTCATTATATGATTATAACACTGGAGTGTGCATCAATTTTCGTTCATTTCCAAAACAAAGTCGACCATATTGTCCATCGTACAATGCAGCTGCAAAATGATCCAATATATGCTGTGAATTGCAAAAAATATTGGAAAACGATGCTACTGTCGAAAATGTCAAAATCAATTCCAAAGTCAAAGAGAAAGAACCTTCCTGACCACGTATATTTCAAACTTTTATTTTTGCCAACCATTTTTTCTTCGCACGCTCGCATGCAGTTATTGGGGTTCCCAGAGGATATCATCCATCTAATCAAATCAACATGGCCTTACTGTCAAGAATGCTGTTTGCCTCATACTGCTGACATCAACAACGGATAATAATTATATAACTCACTAATGTTCCACTAACTGTCCAATATGCAGTACGCCTTGTCTTCAAGTTTCCATGTCCGCGGATAAAGGTGAACTAGCGTAACATCACAATCCAAGTCATCCAACACACAATAACATGATCAGATATAATATTAATATCTGTCGGCTTACGGGTCACACAGGATATGTATTTCTAAAGGACTAATAGGTCACTGACAAGAAAATATGCCCCGAAGGACTTGTGGGCGTCTTGCATTGACTTAATATAATAGACCTGTGACACCTCCTAGCAGAGTTTGTAAGAGCTACAGTGAGTGAGAGTTGCTGTTTTTAGGTTCCGTGGGGCTATTGAGACATGTTTTTATACAATTATCATTTTATTTCTTTAAACAAAGTCAAGTTTATGGACCTATCACGTCACAATCCAAGTTCGTGGCCCACGTCATTAAACCAGGTAAAAGTACATGGCAAAACTGAAAAATCTTCAACTGCAAAATCTTGAACATCTGTTCGGTTCAGTGAAATATTACATCTTATCGGCGTTTCAGATATATTTGAAATAGTAAAAGCAACAAAAACAGAGAATATCTTCCAAAATCGTTAGCTAGTGTCATACTATATCTAGCCGCCTGTACACGTACAATATGTCTGTAGTGCGTACAATAATCAAACATTATATGGTACATATATGTATATATGAATGCATATCTCAAGCTTAAAACGAAACACAGTTTTCTAAGTGTCTTAAATCTGCGGTATTCTATAAGGCCAAATCTTTTTGGCTTGCTGTAATGGCAATTTCTCGACAGAAAGGAATACTCAGTCGATCTGGCTTATATCGACTTCATTGACTCTATACTGAGCATGTGCTACCTTCTTCTGACCGCGTCTTCGATACCATGACACTGAAAAAGAAACCACAGCATGTAGTATGATCAGGATGAGCACGACAGAGCCAAGAACCGACCCCACCACGATGGAGGCGATGTCTGAAGCATCATTGTTGACGATGGCGCCTGGCGTCTGAAAAAAAGTAATGATTAACTTTAGTTTAAAACAAATGTGATAAAATGTCAGTCAGAAGTGTTCCCCATTACACACCACACTGTCATTGATTTATTTGCATATCCAGAAGGCTACCAGTCTGTACAAATACATTGCTAGCGCTAGTATTCTTACAAACAAAAATAACATCAGTGTCCTAGATACAACAAAACAAAACAATAAATAAGGAATTTCTATTTGCAATGAAAAGTATGTTCTTACCATATCTATTAGTTGACCTTCCGTCTGAGGATCTGGTGACACGGACGCCATGGTAGTTTTCCCTGTTGTTGTTGTTGTTGGGAATGGGATGTAAAAGTCAACAGCGCATTGTCCAACATTTCCGTCCATGTCGGATACCGTGATTGTGACGGATGGATTGCAGCAATTCGACCTTGTTGAAGGAACAGAAGGTGTCTTGCATTAATCTTTGGTCTAAGTATCTTTAAGATGAATTTTCCCATAATCATAATTTGGTTAAGACTGGCCATCGTTTTAGCAAGACACAATGAAGCCATGATGTCTACATTACTCAAATGATTCAAACCTTCTAATGTCCGTTTATGATTATGTTAAGTTTTGTAACTTCAATAGCTTACATTTTACAGAATTATGTAAGCATGTATTGCATGTACCTGTAAGTTACATTGATGGTAGTTTTTGAAATCCCCTCCGGAAAATCTTCATATGCCAACACTCCTTGGTCAGTAGGGGATGTCGTGAGGCGGAAGATTCCAGAGACTTCATCACGGACATCTACACTAACCGACCAGTTGTAGTTCCCGCATATAGACAGATGCTGTTGTTCCAAAGAGCAGTTCTTAGAGATGTCTTGGATGATACAGGATGGTGGTACAAAATCGGGGACCTTTGCAGAGGGCAAAAATTTAATTAAAAGTAATCCTGCAAACTGTAGGGCGACCGCAAAAAGTGTGGGTCGACGTCTCTGTACGATGATTCACACTGCATGTAAATAATACACATTTTCACAGAAAACAAATATAGATACAGAAATTGACTGCTGGCGCGTTTAAAAAACTCACATCTGTTGATCTTGCTTCCACAGAAACCCTGAGTACAATGGAGTTGAATGATCCATCGTCTCCAGAGACCAGTAAAGTGGTGATGCTGAAACAAGTCGTATCAAAAAATATCAAAACTCTGCCCGTCCGTACGTTGACCCTGTGCAGACCTGGCCTTTTTCGGGATTCTTGGGTGAGGCTCATTCACCCCGCCCTTGTAACTTCCAAACGGCATAATTTATGATCACTAAGTCTGTAGCGGATGGTGTACATGTAAATTTTAGCCACTCCTGCAATTATGGTATCGTTGTGACGTAGTATGGCGTAATTATGACGACATTGATGCGATTTTATTGGCCGTTTCATCTAAACAGAATTCCTAGGATCCTGTAATACCTATGACGTAATGTTTATTTAGCTATCTTTAGGAATACACCTAAACAACCATGGTCGACCGGTCATGATACTAGTGCGGCATCATTACACAGCAAAACCACACTACAAAGTAACGAAGGTTCAATAAGAATAAAATGCTTTATACCTTGTGCTTCCGATTGAAGAGTTTGCCGGAGCCGCGAATGTTACAAGCACAGTCGTGTTCTCGCCAAATGGCAGACTGACAACAGCTGGCTCCACTCCGCGCACCAGGCCAGCATCGTCACTAACATTCAGTCTGAAGACGTTTAAGTTCCCATGATTCATGATGAGAACAGGGACGGTGAGTTGGCCTCCTGGAAATAGCTGGCCTGGACAATGAAAAAAAATTCAGTTGATCAACCAACGTCTACCAACTGCGATTTAAAAAGAATGCCTCTGCTTATACCGATTCCCTTCTCTAATATGTAGTGAACCAACCAACCGCGTGACATTGTGATGATGCAAAGTATACTTACCTTGTGTACCAGGCAATGTTTCCACCGAGAAGTACTGTGGCTGAATCCATGCCATATCTATCCTTTGTAACGTAAAGTTATTTCTATCGGTCCCCTTTACGCCTATCCGGAACGACTGTAAGGCACAACAAAGAAATAATAATAATAACAAATTACAAACATCATATCATATCATATATACAAATATACAAATATGTTAATATGTACTATACATAAATGTGATAAATATGTACGTTAAAGATATACACTTCTACATTTTGTCATTAATACAGTCTTCTTCAGATTGTCTGTAAATTAAGAAAAGAGGGCACAAATACAGGTATATGAAACACTGGAGTTTATAATTATATAACTGTTAAAATTTTTAAGAGGACATAACGATACTGCGAAAAACAGAATTTCTTTCATTTTCCAGTACAACAGTTTCTCTTTTTCCATAACGCTAATGCTTCATCCTATAATATATATCGTATATTGAATGCTCATACCTGAGATGACAGTAAAATAGTAGCCGAGTATTTCGTCCCAGAAATACCGGCCCTTGACTGCAGTGGGGATGCGATTATCTCAGTGCCAGCTCTGTCGAACAGTACAACCTGTTGAAGCCTATCCAGGTTTTCTTCAGCCGTCATCTGGATGATAACTGTTGTGTTTAAACCTATGAGAGTTTGGACATTACAAAAAGTTTAATAATCAAAGTCAGTCATTTTTAATGAAAAATGTCATTGTATCAACATGTACAATGTGCTACATATTAGAATTGACCAGTTTGGAAAACTAATAGTCATACAATATAGCGACACATACTGATTACTGTACGACTTCCTTCTGTCGTTACTTTGGGAACGAAGGTACTACAAAGTGTAATGGAGGTTGTACCTGCCATGGGGCGTCCTTCTATTGGTAGCAGGACACCGTTCCTTTCAGAGACGAACTGGTACGAGAAGTCCATGCTGCTCTTACCGGAAACATCCATATTGTACGCCTGAGAATCTGCAATTGCGAAGAAACAACGCAGAATTTCAGATGAGAGACAGTGGTTAATCCAGGACATAGTAACTGTAGTATTTACCTTGCGATAAGCACGAAATACCAAAATCTTAGTAGGATACAAAGACGCGAAATTGACCTGTCAGATGTATCCGCCATGTCCCCGGCTGTGGGTTCTGCACACGGTACACTAGGTTCCTGTTTACGCTGACTACGATCTCGGAGGAGACATCGGAGGCTGGGACATGAATCGTACCTGAAATTCGAAATATCAAGTATTGCCATTTACACAGGTTGGATTTTTATTTATCTACATTTTTTCTGCAAAAGCAATTTTGTGATTTCTTCGGGAAAGTCTCCATAGATCTAGAAAGTTTAACGAATCTGTTTCACTCACTCACTCACTCACTCACTCACTCACTCACTCACTCACTCACTCACTCACTCACTCACTCACTCACTCACTCACTCACTCACTCACTCACTCACTCACTCACTCACTCTAGGCGACAGAAGGTCTATTTCACTAGTTCGATTCAGTTTCGAAAGTTGACCCCTAAGCCTACCTAATCGCTATAAATGAAAAGTATGTGAAAAGTGACATTGGGTTTCATGGTATGTATTTTACACGCGCCGAAACGTATCAATAACAATGCATACTTATTCGTACCTTCAGGGGTGTACGTAATCAGCGATGGTGTAGTGATGTTCCCTACCACAGACACAATGAACTCTAGAAGAAAGGAATCGACGAAAACCGGTATTTCACGTCCATTCCCAGCGGGAACTACGGCCTTGAAAAGCGATACAGGCGCTGAGTTAGAGACTGACACCCCGATAACAGCCGTCAACTCGTCGATGTCTTCTTTGTCTCCCTCAAGCACAGTACCGCCGGACAGTTCAGCCAAATCCGTGAACCAGGAACTGACGGTTTTGTCAGTCTTGCCTGTGTGGCACAATGCATTTGGCTTATTCCGTTGTAGGCTTATAACCAGCAAGTAACCAAAATGATGCTAAGTAATCAGATACCTTTAGAAATCATAAAAATTTGGCAAAGAAATTCAACCTGAGCTATAAGGGGTAAATATTTTATAATGCATCTATCCCCCAGGCTAACATATGCATATCAATAGTTATATTTTATTTAAAACTTACCATTCATTCCAAGAGTTTCCTTATATGGTCTTGTTAGAAGGACGTCAACAGCAACTCTCTTCTCCTGTAGCAAGGCCAAGGCTCTGTCGTTCTTCTCCAAATCGCTGGGGGCGCTGTCAGTCTGAATGTATACCCTAGACCCAGTTGACAAATACCTGACAGCCTCTTCGATGGCACTTATGACACAAGCACGCCCTGGTGCGGGCGAGGCCGTGTACTTGAGCTTCTCCAGTAAGGAAAGTAGAATGTCCAAACCCTCACCATTGTAAAGGGTAGTAACACCTATCCATGTTGGAAACGCAGGCTGTTAGAAAATCTACCCTTTCAAAATGTAGATGTAAAATGTTTACATATTTTTGCCATTATGCTTGCTACCGAATAAACCCTGTTCCTGCGACATGCAAGATAAACATTTTCAACAATAAACAGCTGGGAGCCGCCAATTACTATTGAGCGTTAACAATACACTTCGATAAATATACTAGGTTATACGTCATAAGCGACAGCATGGAACCAAAAAGATAGGCCTGCATTTCATGTCTTCGTCTATGCCTTCGATCGAGACTTCTTAGCCCGACTTCTTCACCTTATATAGTATTAAAAAAACTTTACTTGAGGTAGCTACATCTACCCGTTTCAACAGAAACTTATTCAACATTCGTTCAACAGAATCTATTCAACTGATTGACAAAAAAACTTACCTTTGTCATCAAATACCACAAGAACGTAGCATTCCGTTGACGGAGAATTTGCCTTCCAGAGAGCACGTTTTAAGGCGTCAACAGTATTCGCCATCGACATTGTTGTTTGAAGAACGAATGCTAGAGATTCACCAGAACTCGCGCATCGTGAGAAATGCTGATCAGTTCCTGATGTCACATTACGAGATACAACACATCCCACATACTGACTTTGTTCAACACTTCCACTCATTAAGCCAACATGAAAACACGCAACGATTAGAAATACTATGACCTCCATTGTACACAAGAAAAGAAAACAACAGACCACAACACACTGTATGCACCGAGTATTTTTGCCGTTTTCCTCTTCAGCTTAAAGCCTGCGAAAAATATGTTGCATTCAATTGGTCCGTTCTCATTAGTGCGAGTGTGTAAATAACGTTGTATTGTGAACAACTTTTTTTGCAATGTTTTGCTCAACAATAATATAAACAACCATTTGATTATGGAAAAGTGCTAAATAATACCTTAACTGCTTGTTTAGTGGTTGCTGAGATTGTCGACACAATGTGTACCCTAACAACCAGTATGGCGGTTGAACTCGCATTTTAAGGAATCTTATGAAATAAGTACTACTTTTATGGGAAAAAAATCACGGTTCACCATGTGAAAAATGTACTAATCTCATGTGATGTGCAGTCTTTTATGCAAACCCGACGACCGCTGCCTAGGTCACGTGACAAAGCGGGAAATTAAAAATTGCGGCGGAAAATACGAGGTGACGCACTAGAAAGAGGAAGCTAACAGTGGCTTACCAAACGTAGCGGTCGGTTCGTTTTGCAATAATATACTGAGTCGTGTGATTTTATAGAATTCGGACGGATTTTATGAAATCCATGCAAATGCTTAGGATTGGACATATAGTCTAATTGTAAAAATCTAGTAAACAAAGACATTGGTGAAAATGATAGTTGGAGGTTAGGAGCATATCTAAATCTTAAAGGATTTTGTGCTGGAGCCTTATTGATGCCCATGTCAACTATACTGCTTTACTTAAGGCATTTGGTTGCTAATGATGATATGAATAATAAAAAAAACTCCGTTTTGCTGTAATTTCAAGACAAATCGACAGGTGGCTGTCAGCGCAGGGACATGCTGGGCCGAGTCTTTCGTAACGTTACTGGTGTAAAATAGATAAAACGCCTTTCTCAGATCATACGGCGTCGTTGTTGATAAGCTTTGCGGCAGATATGTAAAAAAAACACGGATAGATATTGTAAAGCTACAAACAAACACTACTTCAAAAGCGGCCATGTCGATGTTCTCTCACCACTCCGTGTTGGCAGCATAATATTTACCCAGAACAAACATGACCGTCGTTTCCTGGTGGGACAGGACCGTACCGCTCGCAGTCAGCTGCACGTTTCTCCATTCGGGCATTCAAAGGTCATGGCCGTTCATCTGACAGTTCAGGATACGTTATCAATTAGTTTACCCCAATATAGTTCCACAAGCAAAGTTTTTACGAGGAAGTGAAGAAAAATCTTCATCTTTGGTTCCAAAGGAATGATTCTGTCATCGTTATAAACACAGATACGCGCTCTTCCCTACTCTCTCTCGCTATTTTCAGAATTGCAAAATTTGCGAAATTTGGGGAAATGGAAAAAAAAATTCAGGCAGCAAATTGGCATCTACTTCTGTTCGTGGGTGTCTGTAGGCGATATTCGACAACATTCGACAAATTTTGTCTTCAGTTATATTATCCACGCTAAGCTGATTGTTGATTTTTCTAATTATTCAAAGGTCGAAGTAGAGTTAAGAGCTTTGTGGGTAAGTCCATGTGAGCTACCAATCACGCGGCACGCGTACATGTACACCTGTTCGCCTTCGAGCTCTTTTACGAGAAAGCAATCGCTGCAGCTATGTTTTTCTCCTTAATCTTAATCTTTGATCCGTTAGAGAATGAATTAGTATAACAGATCTAAACGTGTACTGACAGGGCAGGGCGGTGATAGTTCCCTGTTCAATGTAATATCGTGTATCTACTAACAGTAGATGATAAGGTTTGTGATCCTTCTTGAAACGCACTTTTACTTCGACAATTTGTGACTTATATTGATCTATTGTCTGACAAAGAAAGGCCTTACTTCTTCCAAGGCGACATGAGCTTTGGTCTTCAAGAGGCACTAAATGTGCATCGATCTGTCTGGACGACTTTGTAATGTACCGTCAATACACAAAATTATAATAACATGTGTTTCACATTTTTGTCCTCGTGAGCAAACATGTTTTATTGTACCAGACTGAACTTTACCTCCTGGCATTTGAGGTGCACGTTATTCTGTTTAGCCGTTGATCTGTGAACTCGCCGTCAAGATAACAGAAATGGTAGCATACATAAGTCACTGTAAACCAGGCTGGATAATGCACACGACTGACGAAAATCATGAGAGTAGAACTCCTTGCGATCGCAGTACTGATGGCCTTCACAGGTACGTCGCTACTCAGAAATCAATTAAGGCATTGTATTTTCAACCGTCCGAAGGAAGACAAATTCCATGATATGACAATTATGTTATATACCTAATGCATTGACACAGAAAATCTCTCCTTTCGTTACCCATGTCTAACCCCATAATTCCCCACCCTGTAGGTGCCACCGCTGCCATTTCCAGATGGACCATTTGGTTCGACATCAGTGACCCCATCGCCGGCCACGACACCGAACTGCTGGCAGACATATACGGGTTATACCCGAGTTTGGTCTGTCTGTCACCACTACTCATCCAGGCGGAGACTACAGTAGGCGTACCGGCCTTGGACACCAACCAGGTCCTGCGTACTTTTGACGTAAACCTGGGACTGGAATGTTACGACTCTGACCAGCCTGGCTATCCGTTCTCTCAGCCGTGTGAAGACTACAGGGTCGGATTTTTCTGTCAGGAAGGTAGGACATTTCATACCTTTTCAACATGTACTTGGTACTGGGTACTTGACTATAGTGTACGTATACGGGTACTATCTACTGTTCTTGTAAACATATGGAAATATTCAGAAATTATTATGTTATTTGAACGCCAAGTGATACGTAAGTGTGGCACAGCATTATATAGATATGATAGACAAGTATCTTTTAATTTGTAAAATATCAGGTATTGCAAATTACGACATATTGCAAGATCTTAAAGAAATTCGAATTTTATGGATTTGTCGACTACAATTTGATATTCGGTATTTCATATTAAGATACTTAGTCGCCAAAGAGTGGTCATTCTTCGGTACACTTGTTCGATTTGTTCTTTCTAGTAGCCCTGTACTTGACAGAGTCTATCACTCGTGAGGCCCGTGAGATGATTTAAGCAATTACATGGATTCATATTCAATGATCTTATTTTCAAGTCACTTATATTGGCCAGTATACCGTATGGGATAAGTCTGGAATATTTGCCTAGGGTTTTGCCCTATTTCACAAGTGGCTAAATGATCTGTTACTAATGTTTCACTTTGAATAAAATATTATCAGAAGATAGGCTTTGGGAATGTTATCAAATCTACTAGTAAAAAGATGCCCAAATCACCAAAATTATCAGCAAAACAAATTTTGGACTCCTTTATCCAAATACAAAGGTAAAGTTCTTTAAAAGCTGGCGGGATACATATTGTTTCACCTGTTGTGGTCCTTGAATTTATTCAGGCAGAGACAGTAGATGCTGCTAAATAATCAATTCAGTAAGTGTCAGTAGAGTGCAGATTTTCATGTGGTCAGTCCCCTGTCAGGTAGGAAAGAGATCGAATGTCCTTCTAGGATTGCTGACTGAGCACACGATGCTTGATATGCATGATGTTGGGCTAGTCTAAGTTCCAGAGATTGTGGGGGTGTTAACGGTTTTTTATTTGCTGATACAAATGTGATATGATACATATAGAAGTTATAGGTGCCAGCCCGATCGCGGGTCTGATCGCCCAACGGCCGAAAGCTAGAATCGAGGGTGATGCGGAATGCATTGTGCTGTATTTTATCCATGTCATGCCCACCTTCGCAAACACATGTTGCGATGCAAAATCTGCCAGAAATTGATAAAAAAAATTGTGCAGGTATTTTGCACATGTCTTCCACGTGTTCGTGAACAAACATATTCAGATCGTTTCAGCCCTCCAGGTAGGAAATGTAACGTTATGTAAAAGTAAAACTAATCAGAATTTTTTATAAAAACTCCAGGTCCACCGGTGATGACTTCCCATCCTTCGAGTAAAACCAGACTTGTTGGAGAGAGTGTGACTTTCTGTTGTAGTGCACATGGAACACCCCAGCCCTATTCATATGAATGGTAAGTTATCTACGTTTTATGTATACCGTAAGATGATTCATGTATATAGAATACTTTTCATATTAGAATATATAAATGTGGAAATTTGTGTCTTAAAGTTGATATTGTCTTCAGTGTAAGAGAAACTACAATAGATTTAATCAATTATCATGTTAATTTGTACCATGCTAGATAAGCATCCGATGCATTAAGCAAATCATGCATACTTCAGGATAAAGAACGGTGACGTCTTGCCTAAGACCGTTGCAGACAGCGACACCCTCAGCATTGATCACCTGACAACCTCTGATGCCGGAGAATACAGATGTAGGGCCAACAGCGATGCCGGTGCTGTGTACTCAAAACCAGCAACACTTACCATTCATGGTATATGATTGTTTTCCATTAACTGTATTTATGGGTTTTCAAATATGTGACAATTTCGATTATGGGAAAATGACGGTTCTGAAAATTCAATGTGCGATTCTGTTGAGGAAATGCGTTTCACTGTTGGCGTTGTTTTCTTTCAGAGGACGCGTCACAACAGTGCGACGTTCCAGAGCCCTACCATATCCAGCTGCCAAGAGCCTCTGTACAGCCTGATAGTGCAAAGATCTATAAGGTTAAGGTTTGGTCACTTAATCCGGACACAGGCCAGTGGCAGTTTGAAAGTAACTTGTTCATCGATCAAAGTAAGAATAGGACGCGCAGTGGACAGTTTGTGTTCGCATCCATCACCATTACCAGCACGTACATAAGTCTAGATAGCATTGCCTACAGAAATACAATTTGTTACGTAAAAGTCCGAACATACAACAGCAGGGATTATGATGCAAATGAACAGGAAAATGGCGTGACAGTTACTCTGATCACACAGCGGCCGGAATCACCTTCTTTCGGTAGATTCGAAACAAAAGTAACGGCAGCATCTAAAGGCGTGTGCATTCCTACCCAATGTCGAAGTAATGTAAACATTTACGTGAAAGCCGAGAAAGATGGCAGACTGTTCAGTGTTGCAAGATATGAAGCGTTGAGTTTTAGCATACCAATTGCAAATTATGAGACAAGTCCCGATGGTAAAGCGTTCAAGATTAATGTGCCATTTCCAAGTAGTAGCAGTAACGGACCCATGTATCGCGGTAATTGGCCGTATGGATCGAGTCAATGTGAAAACAGTCCGTCAACTGATAACCATTTCAGGTTTTACACAAATGGTAACTTGTATGAATATAACACAATAAGCACAGAAACATGTAGGGACCGACAAGATTACTTATGTTGGTATCCTGTCGAAAATTTTACTAAAAAAACATGCTACATAAAAGTAAGACTTACTGGGACCGGTCTGGAAGGAGCGACAGTGAGCTCTCTTAGTAAGGTAGGGACTCATAAGACGGCTCAGCCGAGCATACAGGGGCAACTTTATGGCATAAGGGAGGATGTTGCCGTTCCAAACGACCCAGACAGTCCTAATAGCAAGGCAGTTTGTATTGAATATAAATGTAGTGGGCAGCTATGGACGACGAATAGCGCGGGCAACCCAGTTTCTGACCCAGTAACTGACATAGATTACACGCTTGTTGAGGTAACTGCGACAGCCGGGTTATGTGCAAGACGTTGCGATCGTGGGACTGCTAATGCATTGTTCCAATCTACCCAGTCAATCCTCCAAACATTGGTGGATGCTGCAGACTGGCCGACAAATACTGATAGCAACACGTTTAGGTTTTTAGCTGATCAGTCATCCACTGGGCATTTCTTTGGGGTTTACCATGGGAATGGTGTTGGAGAGAATGGTAAAACAGAGGCATATGAAAAATGTCTGCATGGCAATGGTGACATGTCTCGAGACATGAACCCTGATGCAGGGTACGCCATAACATTCAATTGTTCATAAGTTGTTCTAGCTAGCTAAAACGGGTACATGATTGGAGCTACGTCCGAGCAAATTGGCAGACAAAACTATTGCCGATTATAAAATCTTTTCACGCTTTGTAGGTTTTGTTAAAATTGACTCTTGTAGGAAGAAGAAATATGTGATGTTGACAGTAGCAAGGTGACAAATGCGGTCTCCTTGCAAAAGCCTTAGATGTCAAAATATTTCCTTATCTGAATCAATTTTCTTAAAAAGATGTTTATATTGGTTTCCATATTTTATATAGAATTTAGAGTACCAAAAGTCATGTAACGTCAATCGGTAAAAGTAAAGCTGATGAGTTAAATCTTTATTGGGCGAAGCGTGAGCAACTCAGAAAATAAAATTATTAAATTATTAAAAGAACTATGAACCTATTTATGTCGGTTCGCCGCATGCAGCCATGTTTTCTCTGAAATACACGATGACAGCATTGCATTGTGAACTACTACTAGATCAAACAATGAAAATGACAATGATGTCTTTTCTCTGTAATAAATACCCAAGTATCATCATAATCTAGTAGGTTACACTACACACTGTCTGCTTTGACTTATATAATATTGAATGTACAACGTGGAGAGAAAGAAAGGGTCATAGGTGAGATATTTTATCAATCTTGTAGTCTCAGACACAGTCAGTTACTATTGAAAAATCTCTACAATCCCGTTACCGTTTTGTTGGATTTTATTTACAGGTAGATTATCAGTATCGTGTTAGCCTAACTTCATTTCGTATCTAATATGTTCTGGGTCTAGGTGGGTATACAATAATACCCATCTGTGTTACACATCTTTGTTAAAATCATGGCCATATTGTCTTAAAAAAACAAAAATCGATTTATTTGAATGAAAAAAAGTGTACTTCTGTTTCCTTACGATAATGTTAAATATACAGCCTTACATTTGGTATAAAGGACCAGAAATTATGATTTGTGGTCCGTCCGTGTAACACTGGACTGGAAGTAAAGAAAAAGAAAGAAGAGGAATTTTCTGTGATGTAAGCGTTTTGCTTTATTGTGAATGTTTACATTGCTATTGCTCGGTATTCCACAGTGCAACGGCCCAACTTAGGTAGGCTTTTTTTACTTTCTACTAACGACATCAATAAGTTGAACATAAGCGATTAACGCACACAAGTCTTTTGTTACCAATAACGACGGCACTGACGCCGATTTGAAGTCAGAAAATTACGTTATATGTCCATCATCTTGTATCGGCAAGCTTGACTTTTCTAAGATACTTTTTATCTAAATATAACCCCAGAACCCAATATCAGTGGACTCAAAAGGTTTGTATGTATGTGTTTTGTAAACAAAATAAAGGATTTGGGCGGAATTGGAGAAAAAAATCTTTACCCTCGCTAATGACATTATCCGCCAACTTGAATATTGACCCGTGACATCATCACGTTAGCATAAATTATGAATATCGAATCATAAATGTAACATGAAATTACATAAGATGTTAATGATACAGGAAACATGTGCGGTGCAGCAATAAAACTTTAAATTTGAAACCTCGTTACTGAAATTAGTAAAATCTGCCTGTCAGAAACCCGTTGCCATAAAGCAACACGAAAAATCACAAACTCACAGTTCTGGTGCCAAAAATACCCCCCAAGTCACCACCAAACCCCGCCTCCCCCCAACACACACACACACACACGTCTACATAGAGTTAATGAGCAGGGGTCAGAAGAGTTAAAATTCTCCTGCCAACGTAGGGTAGAAGCTTATTGACATCACGTTCCCCACTATCTTCTGTTGGGACCGAGGTCATCTACATGTATAGAGGCCAAGGCCTTAACCTTTTTTTTTCAACCTTTATTACCTCCATGAAATTTCATGGAGGTTATATTTTACCCCGCGTTTGTCTGTGTGTCTGTGTGTCTGTCTGTCTGTCTGTGTGTAAACAAGATAACTCAAGAACGGCTGGGTGGATTGGTTTGATACTTGGTGTGTTGGTAGGGTGTGATGAAAGCTGGAAATGATTAGATTTTGGGTCCCCTAGCGGCTCCCCTTGGTACTGCAGCGCAACTTCCGGTTTTGCTATCTTGGTGTTCTGAACATGCTATGGTCACGATTTTTGAGTATTAGAAAGCTCTTGTGCTCAGGAAGAAGTGACATAAGTTTGGGCCCCCTAGCGTCTAGTTTTGGGATAGCAGGGCCATTCTTGTCAAAAACTTCTGACGAGGATAACTCAAGAAGGGAACAACGGATTTTCATGATTTTTGGTATGTAGGTACCTTGGACAATGTTGTACAAGATGATATGCTAATTATGCAAAGTAGGAGCAAATTTGCATAATTAATGACAACATTCAATCATAGCAGTTTTTTCTATGTATCTCTTGCCTTGGACGTGATATGGTCTTGACATTTGGGTGGTAGATAGCTTTCAGTGTCATGACAAAGTGGAGCAAATTTCAGCCCCCTAACATTTAATTTAGGAACTGCAGGGGCGTTTTTGTCAAGACATTCCAAAGAGGATAACTGCAGAAAGGATTGACGGATTGGCATCATATTAGGCATGTGGGTACCTTAGGCAAAGATGTTCATAATGATATACATGTTATGCAAATGAGGACTTAATTTGCATAATTAATGAGGAAATTGTATAATTCCATTGTTTTCAATAACTGGACTTCTGATAAATGTAACACATGTTAATTATGATAGGTGGAATATAAGCAGATACTAAATATGGTAATGAGGAACTTATTTGCATAATTTATGTAAAAATTGCAAAACCACTTTATGATTAATAATGGGAATTTTATAATTGCGACATGTGTACGATTGTCAATGATGAACAACACCATGCATAAATTATGTCAATGTCTTAGTCATTTGCGTGAAATTTACAAAAGCTCTAAATTTTCATGGAGGTATGAGGTCGCCGAACTCTAGTTTAAACCTAAAGTCTGTATGCTACCAACAAAGACGTATAAAGAACGCGTGGCCATGCCTGTGGTAAATAGCCTGAGTACGATCCTCCTTGGTGACCGCTGGCTCAATACTTTCGTGGTTAGTCAGCAAAAGTATTGAGCCAACGGTCACTACGGAGGGTGGTACTCAGGCTATGTGGTAAGTCCGTGTGAGCCACAAATCACGCGGCACACGTATACGGTACACATCTTTGCCCCCAGGTCCATGCTGATAAGGTGATCGTTCAAGCTGTAAACACAGCTATAGTTTCTCGTCTGTAAGCAAAGCAAAATATAAGTAACGTGTTTTTCAAAGCTTTGTCCGCGTGAGCAAGCATGGTTTCATGTTATCGAAGTGAACTTTACTTTGTGTCAGTCGGTGAGCACTTTGTTTCGCGCTATTTAATTATATTTTGTCAGTGATCTGTGAACTCTTCTCGATAAGGGATATCATAACATCTATAAGTCGCTGTAAAGCATGCAGGCTGAATGATACACACGACCGACGGAAACCATGAGAGTAGAACTTCTTACGATCGCGGCATTGGTGGCCTTCACAGGTATGCGTTATGTAGGGTGATTGCTACACTATAGCAATACTGTTTTTTGTCTATCTTTACTCACAGAAAGTTAATGCATTATATATTTGGGCGAAGTGTCAATGACTTTAGCAGAGTAAAATACGTCAGTCTTCTACTGAAGAACTTTAGTCTGAGCAGGATTTTTTTTGGAATGCGGCGCAAACCTTGGAGTAGCCCGTTAGGTTGAGTTTGAACGAGCCCGCCCAATGGTTTCGTATATAAACATGGTCGTCAAACTGTGCACCTCATAGGTCTTGTTTAATTAGTTATTAGCCCTACATGTGTCAAAATTTTGTGGATCATGGCATGTTTAGACAATTCTCGCCACATTCTGCGTGATTCGGGAGTTAACGCCCAAAATAAGGCCAATTTTGACCATCTTGGATGTCCTGGTACACACTACATTACATGATGCTTGCATGCAAGCCCTGTACTATTATGGGCTTTGGCTATTTCGCACTTGAATGTACTACGTATGCAGTAAAGCACACTGAATGGGGGATGTAGCACCAGACCAAAATAGCTCAAGGTAAGTTTTACTGATCTAATGAAGCAATCACATTAGGAGGTTAGGATGTGCCAAAATAAAGTTGCCAACACGACAATCCAATTGTAATTTTAAAGTTATCCTGTATTCTGAACTTTCTTACCTCAAAACGTTTCTTTTTGAGTGGGGGGTGCACACTCTTTACCAAAACTCACTTTTTGTTGCTTACCATTTCCCACTATTTAATTTCCCACCCTGTAGGCTCCACCACTGCCATTTCCGGATGGACCATTTGGTTCGACATCAGTGACCCCATCGCCGGCCACGACACCGAACTGCTGGCAGACATTTACGGGTTATACCCGAGTTTGGTCTGTTTGTCACCACTACTCATCCAGGCGGAGACCACTGCAGGCGTACCGGCCTTGGACACCAACCAGGTCCTGCGTACTTTTGACGCAGACCTGGGACTGGAATGTTACGACACTGACCAGCCTGGCTATCCATTCTCTCAGCCGTGTGAGGACTATAAGGTCCGCTTTTTCTGTGTCGAAGGTAGGACATTTTATTTTCAACACGCTCTTGTTGGGTAGTTTACTACGTTTACATAGTGTTGATACGCAACATCTTGATTAGCAGAGTATTCACTGCTGTTGTAAACATATGGAAATATTTTACATAGGTTGATCAAATAACGAATAACTTTGAAACTATTGACAGTCGGAATGCATATGTTTCACTTTGAATAAAGATGTTATCAGCCATTTGAAAAAATTGTCAAATCTACTATTAAAAAATGCCAAGTTATCTGCATCAGTCCACAAATTATCGTGTAAGAAGCATTGTGCACATGACATTTCTGCGTGATCAAGTTTTTTGATACTCAGGGTAAGTGTGTAACAGCATCTATTTTACGGAAGTACAGAATATTCATAAATATGAAGTACTTTAGTACTATTTGATTACTGTTTGAACATTTCAAATTCTGCATTAGGATATAATGTTGCTCAAGTGAGGTCATTTTTCTGTAAATCTATTGGACTTAACTACAATCAATCAATCAATCATTCGCAGGCATCATAGTCTGATGCATAGTGGCTACAGACACAGCGGATACTGCAGGCGTCATATATTCTTAATCAGCCTGTGTCTACAACTCGTTGAATGTGTTCTTGTATTCTTATCCCCTGTATTTCGCCAATATAAGACAGAAAGATAATGCACGGCTTTTTTCTCTTCCGATGCATCCTCATTTTTGGGTTTTGATTCAAAATTTTTAATTGGCGCTCCCATGATATCTGTGCGCCACATAACCAGATATTCCTTATGCTATTTGTATAGGCTTTGCCTTATTTATCAAGTGGTTAATGGTTTGACACTATTGACACTCGGAATGCATATGATTGACTTATCAACAGAGAAAATGTAAAGTTGGACACCTATGTCCAAATACTAAAGTAAAGTTCTGTAAAATCTGGCAGGATATGAATGATGCAAGTTTGTTGATACAAATATGATATGATATATGTATAATATAACACGACCGACGATCGAAGGCTGACGTCTTTTTTTATCTA
Source organism: Branchiostoma floridae (assembly GCF_000003815.2). Taxonomy (NCBI): domain Eukaryota; kingdom Metazoa; phylum Chordata; class Leptocardii; order Amphioxiformes; family Branchiostomatidae; genus Branchiostoma; species Branchiostoma floridae. The sequence continues at coordinate 18,586,959 of NC_049989.1, read as the reverse complement.
TGACACGCCCACGGATTAACACATGTTTCGATTTAAACACCAGGTCCACCGGTGATGACTTCCAATCCATCCAGTAAAACCAGGCTTGTTGGAGAGAGTGTGACTTTCTGTTGTAGTGCACGTGGAACACCACAGCCCTACTCATATGAATGGTAACCTGCTTATGTTTATGGTATACCGTGAGGTAATACATGTTTAAATATAGAGGTCATTTTACAAGATATGAAAGAAGAAATCTGTGTCTTAAGTTTAGACATTGTCATCAGTATAAGGAAACCCACACCATGCTAGATAACTACCTGATGCATTAGACATGTATGTATACTTCAGGATAAAGAACGGTGACGTCTTGCCTAAGACCGTTGCAGACAGCGACACCCTCAGCATTGATCACCTGACAACCTCTGATGCAGGAGAATACAGATGTAGGGCCAACAGCGATGCCGGTGCTGTGTACTCAAAACCAGCAACACTTACCATTCATGGTATATGATTGTTTTCCATTAACTGTATTTATGGGTTTTCAAATATGTGACAATTTCGATTATGGGAAAATGACGGTTCTGAAAATTCAATGTGCGATTCTGTTGAGGAAATGCGTTTCACTGTTGGCGTTGTTTTCTTTCAGAGGACGCGTCGCAACAGTGCGACGTTCCAGAGCCCTACCATATCCAGCTGCCAAGAGCCTCTGTACAGCCTGATAGTGCAAAGATCTATAAGGTTAAGGTTTGGTCACTTAATCCGGACACAGACCAGTGGCAGTTTGAAAGTAGCTTGTTTATCGATCAAAGTAAGAATAGGACACGCAGTGGCCAACAGTTTGTGTTCGCATCCATCACCATTACCAACATGCAAATAGGTTTACAACGCATCGCTGACAGAAATACAATTTGTTACGTAAAAGTCCGAACATACAACAGCAGAGATTATGATGCAAATGAACAGGCGGATGGCGTGACAGTTACTCTTATCACACAGCATCCGGATTCACCTTCTTTCGGTAGATTTGAAACAAAAGTAACGACAGCATCTAAAGGCGCGTGCATTCCCACTCTATGCCAAAATAACATAAACATTTATGTGAAAGCCGAAATAGATGACAAACTCTTCAGTGTTGCAGGAAATGACGAGTTAGGTTTTGTTATACCAAATTATGAGAAAAGTCCCGATGGTAAAGCGTTTTCGATCAGTGTGCCTTTCCCAAGTAGTAGCAGTAACGGCCCGATGTATCGAGGTAATTGGCCGTATGGATCGAGTCAATGTGAAAACAGTCCGTCAACCGATAACCATTTCAGGTTCTACACAAATGACCACGCGTATGAATATAACACAATGAGCACAGAGTCATGTAGGGACCGTCCAGATTACTTATGTTGGTACCCTGTCGAAAGTTTCCATAAAAAAACATGCTACATAAAGGTAAGACTTACTGGGACCGGCCTGGAAGGTGTGACAGTGAGTTCTCTTAGTAAGGTAGGGACTCAGCCGAGCATACAAGGACAAATTTATGGCATACGGGAGGATGTTGCTCTTCCAAACGACCCAGACAGCCCTAATACCAAGGCGGTATGTATTGAATATAAGTGTAGTGGGCAGATATGGACGACGGATAGTGCAGGTAGGCCACATTCTGATCCTGTAAATGACGTAGATTACACGCTTGTTGAGCTAACTGTGACTGGGTTATGTGGAACATGTGTTTCTGGGTCTACTAATACATTATTTCAAGCTACACAATCAATCCTACAAGCCTTCCACTCCGCAGACTGGCCGACGCCGAATGCAGATAGCAGCAAATTCAGCTTTCTAGCTGATCAAGCTTCCACTGGGCATTTCTTCGGGGTTTACCATGGGAATGGTGTAGGAGAGGTTGGTAAAACAGAGGCATATGAAAAATGTCTGCACGGCAATGGTGGCATGTCTCGAGACATGAACCCTGATGCGGGGTACGCCATAACATTCAATTGTTCATAATCTGTGCTAGCTAGCTAAATAAACGGGATCTCACTGATGCTGCGACACGTTGGTGGCGCCGCTACGTCCGAGCGATTTGGAAGAACTCTTTACAAATTTCACCACTAAGAATGAATCTTTCCACACCCTTTGTGTTAGTTTCAACGCCATCAACCGCCTACTCTTTTGTAGAAAGAGGAAACATGTGACGTCGACAGTAACATGGGGGAAAATACGATGCAAAAATGCTCAATGTCATCTATAGCTATATCCTATTTTCAATAAAGATTTGTGTGTGTATTGGGCTCAGTATTTTCATTACTTTACAGTATTTACTGTACCTGGAAACCAGCATGTAATTTGTTGTGAGGTTAATTATGATCGGGCAAAAGGTGAACAGCTGAGAAAAGTCTGTGTAAAGGAAGCTTTATTTTCATATAAATATAAGATTTGGGAAGAAATGCATCTATCCTACTTTGCAGAATACGATTAAGTACCCACTATCAAAAGGTAGTCAGTATTTTACTACACCAAAAAACTCCCTAGTCCGTAACCTCATTCTATCCATGACGACGTCTGAAATTTAGGTTACAAAATGAATTTCATGTACACAAAATCCTCTTCTTATGTGTTCTTTGATATCTTATTAACAATAGGCCTTTTTGTGCTTATCACCCCTCATGTCTTCGTATAGGGTATGCATGTGTAGGGTCTTTGTGGGTAATGTGAGTGTCATATTGTTTCACGAACGCACATCGCGTTCTTTGTCACAGACACAGGGGCAATTCTGCAAAATTTTTGATGATTATGTATTCATTGATACATAATCTATCGGAAAATAACATCCTCTTCTGGTGTTTAAGACTATTTCAAAAGAAGTACATGAGCCTATTCACGTAATCCCCCTATCGGATAGTTTTGTAATTACTGAAGCATTCATGTAAATTTTTCCGGAGGGTAACAAAAGATACGCATAACGGATTTTCATGATTTTGTGTAGGTAGGTAGCTAAGATCAAAATATACAGAATGAAATACTAAAGATGCAAAATGGGGAAGGATAAATATTAGTAAAAGATCAGGCGAGGTCTATAACTGACTAGACTGCTCCCGACCTACCTCCAACTTTGTTTGCCTAGTGATCGGGGCATGGTCGGTTATATGTAACATTGGCTTAAGTAACTGTTTCCTGAAAAAATAGATACTTTCAGACAATATTTTCAGATATCACATGAGCTCAGTTAATGACAGGGGTTGAAAGAGTTAAAATTCCTCCGCAAAGTAGAATGGCTGATCGACGTAGCGTCCCCCACTACCTTCCATTGGCACTGAGGTCATCCAGCGGCCAAGGCCATAACCTAAGATCTGTATTCAATCAACAAAGACGTACAAAGAACTAACGTGGCCTCGGCTGTAGTAAATGCATGCGAGACTCAAATCACGCGGCACACGTACACGGTACACACGGTACACATCTTTGCCCCAGCTCCATGATGAGAAAGTGATCGTTTTAGCTTTAAATACTGAGCTTTGTTTTTTTTTTCGTCAATTCGTGCGTGGAAATCCAACAAAACTCTTTAAACATTGTCAAATTTGTTGAATAGAGGATTGTATAAAATAGTTACCATAACATGTTCTGGACGTACAAATAGATTTTGTTGATGTTTGACATGTTTGATGATAGATACTTATTCAATATAGCGTTGTTATTTCTATTGAAATTGAGATGTGTGTTCTTTTTTACCGTATCATGGATAAGAAATACAGTACTCTGACAATGTGTGACTTATCTCAACTTGACTAAGATAAGCATAGTATTTTCTTCAATGTCATCACTATGATATTTTCAACCCTAGTCGTAAAGTTGTACCTTCATCTATTATCGATCTGTTTCGTGTCACAAGGACTTTTTAATGTACTGACGGTACAAAATTAGTCTGGTAAACAAAATCACAATAACATGTTTTTCACATTTATGTCCGCGTGAGCAAACATGGTTTTGTGTTATCGAAGTGAACTTTGTGGCAGTCGGTGTGCACATTGCTCACGCTATTCAATTATATGTTTTGCCAGTGATCTGTGAACTCTTCTTGATAAGGGGGATCATACTATCTATAAGTCGCACTGAAACATACAGGCTGGATAATACACACGACCGACGGAAACCATGAGAGTAGAATTTCTTACTATCGCGGTATTGGTGGCCTTCACAGGTATGTATTAGTTAGGGCAATTGCTACACTATTATTGTTTCTATGGGGTTGTGATTTGTGAATGGTAAGAGCTTAGCCGGTTGGGATTACGTTTATGAACTCTTTAAGCAGTTTTGTAGCTTTTGAAACGATCTTTAGGGGAAGTGTATTTGTTACATTGCACACTCCTTACCGTGCTATATATGGTCACCTACTGCATTTTGGTACAGCAAAACTCCCGTTTTGTTGCTTACCATGCCTCATTAATATCATATATTCCGTACTTTTCCACCATATAGGCTCCACCACTGCCATTTCCGGATGGACCTTTTGGTTCGACACCAGTGACCCCATCGCCGGCCACGACACCGAACTGCTGGCAGACATTTACGGGTTATACCCGAGTTTGGTCTGTCTGTCACCACTACTCATCCAGGCGGAGACTACAGTAGGCGTACCGGCCTTGGACACCAACCAGGTCCTGCGTACTTTTGACGCAGACCTGGGACTGGAATGTTACGACTCTGACCAGCCTGGCTATCCATTCTCTCAGCCGTGTGAGGACTACAGGGTCAGATTTTTCTGTGACAAAGGTAGGACATTTCAGTTCTTTTTTTAGCTTTATTTTATTTACTTTGTGTTTATTCACAATATTTTCAGGAAACGTATTGTATCTAAATATAATTGCTTCTGTAATTATATGGAATACCTTGGTGCTACTTGTCTTTTTTTAATGAAGAAGGGATATATGAATACAGGATAACTATAATTTTGTGAAATTGGTGGCAACTCAATTTTAGGAAAATTCACCCGATTTGGTGTCGCTGGCGTTTTGCGACATGAAAGTTTGCGCAGGCCACAAAAGATACCCCGCCTCCTCCACTCCGGTCTGAATAGGGAGTGGTTTGCTATTTGACTCTGCAGACTTGTCAGCACCGTTTACAGCCCTGGATTTCTAACTGCACTATGTGTCAATGTGTCAAACATTGACAGGAAAAGTCGTCAACATAAAAAAAAATATACCATTTGAGAGTTTCCTGGCACAATCAAAACTCGTACGGCCATTGACAGCAGAGGTCAGTTTAGCCTGCCTGCTTTCTGCTCTTATGGTCTTAAGCTCGCCTTCAAAATACTTGATGTGAGACCACCCATGGAACCTCTCAAAAGACCTCTTAGAATCCTACACGCAAGTTACTCTCAACTTTTTCAGTATGATTGCTGTTGTACATTTTAGATATTCTTTTTAACCCTGCCATGACCTTTATAAAAGGTACATAAAGTAAAACTAATCAGAAGTTCCTTGATAAACACCAGGTTCACCCGTGATGACTTCCCATCCTTCGAGTAAAACCAGACTTGTTGGAGAGAGTGTGACTTTCTGTTGTAGTGCACATGGAACACCACAGCCCTACTCATATGAATGGTAAATGAATTACGATTCATTTATAACATATAATCAGACTATTTGTATTATTTTACAGGGTATAATTGTGTGTTTAGAGCTCATCATCACAAAGACCAACAGAGGCTACCCGAATTAATATACGATGCCATCTTAAAATGTTCATTTGTTCCATGTCACGATGTCCATGTTAGACTCCAAGTATCCGATGCTTTATACAAATGCATGTTTATTGCAGGTTTAAGAACGGTGACGTCTTACCAAAGACCGTTGCAGACAGCGACACCCTCAGCATTGATCACGTGACAACCACTGATGCAGGAGAGTACAGATGTAGGGCCAAGAGCGATGTAGGCGCGGTATACTCTAAATCAGCAACACTTACCATTCATGGTACATGATGTTATTTTTCTATTTACTGTACTTACGGAATTTTACATAATTGACAATCCAATTATGGAATTTTTTTTTTAAATCTTCAAATACAATGTTAGATTCTGTTGAGGTAATTTCAAATGCGTTTCACTGTTGGCGCTGTTTTCTTTCAGAGGACGTGTCACAACAGTGCGACGTTCCAGGACCCTATCATATCCAGCTGCCAAGAGCCTCTGTACAGCCTGATAGTGCAAGAGTCTATTACATTGAGATTTCGTCACTGAATAAGGAAACAGGCCAATGGCAGCTCGAAAGTGACTTATTCATCAACCAAAGTAAGAATAGGACACGCAGTAGCCAACAGTTTGTGTTCGCATCGACAACAATTACCAACACGCATACCAGTTTATCAAACATAGCTGACAGCAGTACAATTTGTTATGTAAAAGTCCGAACATACAACAGCAGGAATTATGATGAAAATGAACAGGCAGATGGCGTGACAGTTACACTGATCACACAGCGGCCGGAATCACCTTCTTTCGGTAGATTCGAAACAAAAGTAACGGCATCATCTAAAGGCGTGTGCATTCCTACTCAATGCCGAAATAACGTAAACATTTACGTGAAAGCCGAGAAAGATGGCAGACTCTTCAGTGTTGCAAGAAACGAGGACTTAGGTTTTAGTATACCGAATTATGAGACAAGTCCCGATGGTAAAGCGTTCAAGATTAACATGCCATTTCCAAGTGGTGTAAGTAACGGGCCCATGTATCGCGGTAATTGGCCCTGTGGGTCAAGTCAATGGCAATGCGAAGACAGTCAACCAACTGATAAACATTTTAGGTTTTACACAAATGTTGGCTTGTTTGAAGACAACACAATAAGCACAGAAGCATGTAGGGACCGTCTAGATTACTTATGTTGGTACCCAAGCGAAAGCTTCACCAAAAGAACATGCTACATAAAGGTACGGCTTACTGGTAACGGTCTGGAAGGTACGACGGTGAGTTCTCATAGTATGGTAGGAACTCATAAGACGGCTCAGCCGAGCATACAAGGACAACTTTATGGCGTTAGGGAGGACGTTGCTCTTCCAAACGACCCAGACAGTCCTAATAGCAAGGCAGTTTGTATCGAATATAAATGTAGTGGGCAGATATGGACAACCAATAACGACGGTAGACCAGTATCTGATCCAGTAACTGACATAGATTACACTCTTGTTGAGCTAAGTGTAACACCTGGATCAGGTGCGACAAGTTGTGTTGCTCAGGATCCTGTTCAATACTTTCAATCCACACAACAATACTTGCAAATTTTGGGAGCGAGTCAGATCGATGCTGGGGACTGGCCGACAAATATTTATAACAATAGATTCAGTTTTTTAGCTGACCAGACAGCAAATGGTCACCTCTTTGGGGTTTACCATGGGACTGGTGCAGGAGAGATAGGTAAGAACGAGGCATATGAAAAATGCCTGGACGGCAACGGTGGTGTAAACCCAGACATGGACCCTGATGCAGGGTATGCCATAACATTCAATTGTTCATAATTTGTGCTAACTAGCTAAAACGGGTATCTCACCGATGCTGTGACACGTTGGTGGCGTCGTTGCGTCAGAGAGATTTGAGGAACGTCAAAGAATTTCCCCAATAAAAACGAATCTTTTAAGGCCTTGTGTGCTTCGTAGAACAACGAACTACTCTTTTGTGAGAAGACGAAATACGTGACGTTGACGTTGGCAATAACGCATTATCCATAGCCATATCATGAAACACTTAGAAGGTCACAATATACTTATGGACTACCAGCATGGTTTCAGAGCAAAGCGATTCACAGAAACACAGCTTAGTTTACTAGTTCACGGCATAGCTGGGGCACTGAACAAAAAAAAAGACATGTGGATCTAGCAATACTTGATTTCACTAAAGCCTTCGACAAAGTCCCACATAGCAGACTCATAACAAAACTGGAGTTCTATGGAATTCCAGGAACTACATTGAACTGGTTAAAGGCTTTCCTGACAAACAAAGAGCAAACGGTAGTGGTACAAGGGAAGGCCTCAGCTTCAATTAAAGTAGCGTCAGGAGTTCCGGAAGGGACTGTCCTGGGACCATTGATTTTCCTCTTGTACATAAACGACTTGCCAGACCAGCTCGATTCAAGTGTGAGGTTATTCGCCGATGATTGTCTGCTATATATAGAGGTATCTGCAAAGAATGATTCACAACTTCTGCAGAAAGATCTGAACACCCTGGAAGAATGGCAAAGGAAATGGCTTATGCAGTTTAATCCCGATAAGTGTTATATCATGCATAAAATAAACAAACGCACACCAAATGTGTCCCTTACCAATTTTGTGGTCAAATATTAGCAACCACAAAACCCACCCATACCTAGGTGTTATCTTAACAACTGGGCTGAAGTGTAATGTCCATGTTAACAAAATAACAACCAAGGCTAAACATACATTGGGAGTAATCAAACGTAACTTGTGAGCATGCTGTAAGTTGTGAGCGTCACTGGTAAGACCTAACCTTGAATATGCTGCAACAGTATGGGATCCGTATAAAAAGAAAGACAGTATACGTAGAACACAGTAGAGTGGAATTTGTTATCACCAAGCACGGTAGGGGCATCTTCTCTGGATAGCTTTAAAAACCTCATGCAGATAGATGTGCAAAAGCTAGGTGTGACGGGTCGTTCAGTGTAACCAGATGCTGCCGCGCCGCGTGCCTGCGAAGCTGGTGTGTTACGTCGAAGGGCGGTAATACCGGCTCTATAGATACAGATACAGATGGTACCTAGCAAATATGATATCATTGCAAAAGACTGTAATGTCAAAATGTCACCAATATCGATACCATATTTCTTAATATTGATCTTTGTGCATTGGGATCAGTACTTTCAATAGAATGCACTGTAACTGAAAGCCAGCATGTAATTCCGTAGCAGTATGTGTAATGAGCTTAATCTTACTTTGTTGAAACATGAACAGCTGATAACCTACCTGATGAGCCTATTCATGTCGGTTTGCCGCATATATAGCTATGTTTTCTCTGAACTATATAATGACTGCAGCACAGTTTAATGTGCCACATTTTTATGCTACTCCAAAAAGTGACAACGAAAATGCTATCTTATTTTTGTAATAATTTTCCAAAGTATCATTATATTGCAGTGGGTTACACTAGAAGTCGTGTATTTCATCTCATAAATATGACTCCTTAATGTGAAGAGAAAGAAAAGGTCAAATATAAGATTTTTTGTTCATCTTGCAGTGTCAGTCAAAACCAGTTACTTAATATGAAAATCGCTGTGTACCATTTTTTTTTATTCTACTTACATGTGTTTTCCTTGAAATTTATATAACAAAGTAGAAAGGTTGCAAAAAACAGATAAGTACAATGAAGTGGTGGCGTACCCCTTGTACATGCAGCTTACGATATGATGAACTTTTGTTGTTTAGAGCGTATGTTATCCAATCTGATTTTTTCATTACGTGATACGAGCGTGTACAAATATACAGGTTTAGTACTTGACATTAAGTACAGCTGTATTTCATAAAGAATTTTACATGTGTCCATACAGTATTTATTTGTTTGTTTTTAATTCAGGCTTACTTATTGCAGTGTGATGTCATTCCACCAGAAATGCTTGAGATATGGGCATTCTGCAAATATGTGGAGATAGTTTGCTTAAAGCCCGGTTACACGAATTTGGCTCCCGACCTTTAGCCGAAGCAGTATTAGGCCATGCCTATCTTGGTGTGGGTAGGTGTTGCAAAGACAAAGGTCAGGGTCGATTTGGGGCCCCCTGTGTGTGACCTTGGTACTGAACTTCGATTTTTTTAATCTTTTGACCAACCTATTCTACCTCAAATAATGTTCTGATTGAGCTATCTTAATGCCCATCTCTATCTAACTATTTTGCCTGTGGCAAGTAAGCTAACTCTTTTCGTTGTAATTATATGGACTATCGGCAGGGGTTTGTCTCTCTAAACAAAACATGCTGGACCGAGGTTTTCATGTACTGATCTGCTAATATTTCAAATATTATTTTGAAAAGTAGTTTCAGTTTGTTCTATGTGATTTCATCTTTAATCTAGTTAACCAAATATCATCGATGAAAATCGGACAATGCTTGTCAGATATCATAAGATATTGCCATTGTTGACAAGGCTAACCGCGTGCATGTTAATAGCTTTTTTTCTATTTTATTCCTATCAAATTATCAAATTGTTACCAAACTGTGTGTTCGTATGTAAAAACCCAGGGTAAAAATTTCCAAAGCTACTTACAAACACTTACTCAAATTAAGAATGTACATGTCGATGTTCTGTCAACACTACATGTGGGTCCCAAATATTTACCCAGAACAAACATGACCGTCGTTTCCTGGTGGGAAATTTGCTCTCAGTTAGCAACAACAGTGCATTTAGAGGTCACACACGTTCATCTGACAGTTCAGTACCCGTCAATGCTTAACGTACCGCATTATAGTTTAACTAGCAAAGACGTTACACGGAAGGGTAGAAACCCCAAAAAGCCCCAAAGCCAGGTCCTTCTTCAATCCGGGGTTGAGGTAGTAAGGAATGGGTACCAGAAAGCTTTTTGGTTGATGACAGAAATTATTCTAACGTTTACCTTTGCCATGTGATTTGTCGCCCGCATTGATCCACCCATAAACATATGGCTCTACAACGACCGTAAATCAGTCGTCATCTTAGCGCAGATAATGAAAATAAGGACAACGTATATCGTTGCTTAAATATAGCGTAAGGTCGCGAATGGTGAATTACACGCTAAAATGGTCGTTTTCTCTTCGATCTAACAAAACACCATTAAATGTGTGTGTGTATCCGTTGAATTCATTCTTATGTCTTAAGCATTGTTGTCAAAAAAATCAAAAAAGTAAAAGTACACTCTGACCGTACAAATAGGCTGTTAGATTTTACATGTCAATCGACATTTCTAAACAGCCTTCCGGAAACCAATGAGTAGTAAATTTCTAGTCAAAGTGAAGTGAAAATTTCGTCTCTCATTGGACATGAGGTCATTCAGTGGTCAAGGCCGTAGCCTGCGGTCTGTGCGTTACAAAATAAATTCCCTTGACCAGGCCTGTATACCAAAATAAATCATCTGTTGGTAACATTGAAGCTTCTTAAGCATCCACTAGAGGTGAAATGTTTTTATCCCTGTGAGACCGTCTAAATCAATGAATGTAATACTCGGACATCGGATAAAATGTGCGGAATTATTTACGCGTAGAACGACTAATACGACTTCCCTTCCCTACTCAAAAGCTGATATAACGATTGTTACAGCTGTTTGCTACGCTATGTTTCCCCATCAATTTGCCATCAAATCTAATGCAAAGCTGAATGCACTCTTGGGAAAGCATCGGCAAGTTTGTTAAGATAGAAAATAGTGTATCATCATAAAACACAGGTTTAAGCTGGTGTGTTACGCCGAAGGGTGGTTATACCGGCTATATAGATACAGATACAGGTTTGAAAATGTTCCTACAGTGTGATAGGTGTGTGTAACACTTACTGTATCCAATATAACATATTTTTACTAATTCATAATAAAATGAGGTCCCATATTTCATATTGCATCAGAATTGCACCCTTACTTCGACAATGTCTAACTTGATTTGTTGTCAAAGAAAGACATTCTTCTTTACACTGTCCATCATCGTATGTCGAAGCGCCTTGTCTTTAAAAGGATTTAGTGAGCAATGTATACTGTAATGCATCTGAACGACTTTGTAATGTGCTGTCGATGCAAAAATTATTGTTGTAAACAGAATCACATGTTTTTCCGCGTGAGCAAACATGTTTTCATGCTAACAAACTGAACTTTACCTCCGGGTAGCAGAGGTGCACGTTGTTCTCTTCTATTTAGCCGTTGATCTGTGAACTCGCCGTCAAGATAACGGAGATCGCAGCATATATAAGTCACCCTGAACCATTCTGGATAATACACACGACCGACGAAAATCATGAGAGTAGAACTTCTTACGATCACGGTACTGATGGCCTTCACAGGTATGTAGTATACAGGGCAGTCGTTACACTGCTACAATGTTGTCGCTTTGTTACTCGTCACTTTGAAAAAAATTAAGGAAATATATTCCTTATTTTCTAATTCACGATTATTATGTTTGTTTTGTCCTTCAGGTTTAATGAAAAGTAGCATTATGTAACCTGATAAAAGGGAAGACATCTTATTCTTGATGTGACAATCAGTTTTTATTATCAAAAGTTGACATATGATTGACTTTTACAGGGCTTGACATTGGGCATTAGATCTCCTCCTATCTTAAAATATCAGTCATTAATCAACATGTTGATTTTCAAGACATATTTATTGTTTCCTTACCCAGCAAACGTTTTCTTTTGTTAAAGTGTACAGTCTTTGTCTTACTATATGTAGCCACTTAGTGTATTTTGATATAACAAAAGTCCCTTTTTGTGCTGACCATGTTCACCCCATAATTTCCCACCCTGTAGGTTCCACCACTGCCATTTCCGGATGGACCATTTGGTTCGACATCAGTGACCCCATCGCCGGCCACGACACCGAACTGCTGGCAGACATTTACGGGTTATACCCGAGTTTGGTCTGTCTGTCACCACTACTCATCCAGGCGGAGACCACTGCAGGCGTACCGGCGTTAGACACCAGCCAGGTCCTGCGTACTTTTGACGCAGACCTGGGACTGGAATGTTACGACACTGACCAGCCTGGCTATCCATTCTCCCAGCCGTGTGAAGACTACAGGGTCCGATTTTTCTGCGAAGAAGGTAGGGCATTCAGTCTTCTTAACTTGGCCAATACGTTTACGTTTTCAGATGTTTACGTTTATGCCTTTTATGCCCTTTAAAGGCTTTTATAGAAAGAGCTAGTGTCACTGATCATGAACGTTCGTTCGCAGCTATAGCACGCGATCCATTTGCTGCATCCGTATGTATAAGTTTGACGTACCGCCTGCAAGTGTTTGCCTTTTTCTTTATACCGAAACAGCTTTTATAGGTAATGTAACATTTAAAAAAAACACCCTCATCTTTATAAAATCGTGGTAATGTCATCCATGTCGGTGGCGTTTGTGTGCCTGCGTTAATTGGGCTTAGTCCAAGGAAATGCTGGGTTATGTGGTGCTCTAGCGTCCTTTGTCTAGCGGCTTGACACAAGCAAATGTTAAGCTCATAAGAACTGGCTTCCTACACTGAAGTGGCTTCTGTCTAGTGTTAGAAATATGTAAATAGTGTATAGAAATAAACTACCTGGACATAATTAGCATAACAATTCGATACAAATCATGCTATTCAAGAGCCAGCTTGTATAACTTATAAATCACTGTATTTCATGATGGGATTCACAACTACATGAAAAAGAGAAGCATATTGGTAGATATCAGTTATACAAATGAAAACCTAGTTTTCATTGATATGAAAAAACTATAACTTTGTACTTTGGCCTACACGATAAGAACCTTTTGATGAATTAGTCTGACATTTGGCACATGGGTTGTTAAAGTGGATAGCAAACACATTAGCCACATTACAAGCATCATAACTATTTTACGGAGGAATGTATCTTACGGACTCTTGTTTTATTTTGAAGTCATGTTACTAGATAAAACAAAACGTTTCAAAGAAGATCAACGGCAATCTGGCCCCATTGGGTCTGCCTTGGTACTGCAGAAGAACTGTCTTTTTTTTATCTTTGATATCAGCCATATCAAGTCAAGTCAAGTATTGGCCATGTTCCTGTCCCATGACAGTAGATTGATTCAGCTGAGAAGTTAAATTATGTTGAAAAAAAGTCTTCATTACCGTTTAAACCAGTCAACGGGCAGTGGTCCCCGTGGTCAGCATGGTCACAATGTGACAGAACCTGTGGTGGAGGGACAGAGACACGAACCCGCACATGTGACAACCCACCGCCTTCAAATGGGGGTGCAGATTGTGTTGGAGAGAGCACTGAAACCAGACCTTGTGCAACCAACGCTTGTCTACAGCCAGGTATCTCTCCTTTTTCATACAAAGACATCCCTTTTATATCTACTTAAGATATTTTTGTGAATATCATAGCGTTGTTATATAGCTTCCTATCGCATTTTAGAATTGTGCTTCTCACTCAATATTTAAAAAAAAATATTGTTTAATATTCTATGGATATTCTTTTAGAAAGGTCTGCCGTCTGGTCAATTTAATCTGTCCCGTTTTATCCGTCCCATTTTGTCCACTTTCTGCTTTGGAAAATATAACATTATGATGGCAGGTATCAAAAGCATGCAGAAATACAAGTTATGTTTTTTGTGACAGAAATTGTAATGCTGGGCCAGTTATACATTAAAACACAGAGTAACCTGTTGATTATTGATTAATTAGTTACACCCCTGTCTGATCCACAAAAACACACACACAGTTAACGGGGGCTGGACCGCTTGGAGTGACTGGAGTGTCTGTAGTGTGACCTGTGGTACAGGGACGCAGTTCCGCGCACGGTCCTGCACAAATCCTGCACCTGTGGATGGTGGATCTGACTGTCAGGGCCTGAGTCAGGAAACAAGACCGTGCAACGCTGCCGTCCTTTGTCCCAGTAAGACTTTTTAGGTGTAAAGAGGAATTAATTGTTTCAATGAACAAGTCACTAGGCCAATTTTACTGCATTTAAGCTCATCATGAGTTTCAAATTGTTATTCAGAGACTTTTGGATGATCGGGATCTACATTGTTGTTAAAAATGATAATCTCTATTGTATTCTGGCTGCCCGCACTTATACATCCTGGTCTTCGTCATGTCTTTTGTCTCAGGTGCAATTTGGAGTTTAATATTAGCAGTGATGATTACACAAAGACATGTTTCCCTGTATCGCATAGAAATTATATCTCTTTCGAGAAGTTACACAAGAAAAGTATAAATGAAACCACTATGCTTTTTCATCTCAGTAGATTTCGTAATTTACATAGAAATCAATTCTAGATACATTCAGAGTATAACCATCGTTTGCTATATGAACATTAATTTGCGTGGTAAAGTTTGATAAGATTGTCTATGGGGTATCGTCCTTTTCTATTCATTCCTTTGCAGTAACATGTGCGCATTGGCAACTAAATGATACCAAAGACGTCTAGAGGATCATCAATTTTGAATATTCACATAAAAAATCATCTTTAACTTTACGGTCTATCCTAACCCTAGTTGACGGTGGATGGGGGGCATGGTCCAACTGGACAGCTTGTGATGTAACATGCAGTGGAGGTCTGATGCATCGCACACGTGAATGTGACAGCCCGACTCCGGAACATGGCGGCAGTCCATGTGTGGGAAACAACCAGGAAAGTGTAGCTTGTGGGACGGACCCGTGTCCAGGCAAGTAAACCTCCTGTTGCGTTGAGAAATGATCTTGCAGATCCTGCTTGTTAGATATACGTATGCCAATAGCATCGTTGCAATCGGAGTATTACATAACTATCAAAACTTTCCCATTATAATTATATCCACTATCTGCACCACTTGTGCCCAACCGTACAAGAGCAGAGCAGGTATAGTCGCACATCGCTGAATCCATCTGATTGAACCATCCGTCAGGACGAAAATGACTAGAAGATATTGGTTAATGATGAGCCAATGGGTGTTCCAATGGCACAGGAAGCTTAGTGATGTGTTGTGGTGTGTAATGTATTTATAAAGTCACTCCATGTTATGTGACGGTAATTACAAATGCTGAATCCTTTGTATATGGTTAAAAAAACGCAGAGCCACCTACTGACTACGCCACTGCCTGATTTACCCCCACCCACAGTTGATGGAGGCTGGACCGCTTGGAGTGACTGGAGTGTCTGTAGTGTGACCTGTGGTACAGGGACGCAGTTCCGCGCACGGTCCTGCACAAATCCTGCACCTGAGAATGGTGGATCTGACTGTCAGGGCCTGAGCCAAGAAACAAGACCGTGCAACGCTGCTGTCCTTTGTCCCAGTAAGGCTTTTTTGATTAATAATAATTGTTTCATTGAACAAGTGGCTGGGGTATCATTACGACATTTGCTAAATATGAATGTGAAATTGCTTTGCGTAGAACTCGGGTTCACCTGAATAGTAAATACTCTGCAAGACACATGTAAGAGTTGCTTGTCTTTTTTTATTCCCTTTAGTATGTAATAACGTGCTTTGACAAGTAAATGATCAAAAAGCAAACGTCATATTCAATTTTACGTATGAATTATGACCTAGACTGTCACATTTTGTGTATGTACATGTATAGATGAGTTATTACCAGCCATGTATATGTATTCATATTAAATGTTATGTAAATGATCCAGGTCCGCATTTAAACAGTGCTACGATACTGAAATGTGTCACCCCGGTTAAATAAAACAGAACAATGAAACAAACGGTCTATCCTTACCCTAGTTGACGGTGGATGGGGGGCATGGTCCAACTGGACAGCTTGTGATGTAACATGCGGTGGAGGTCTGATGCATCGCACACGTGAATGTGACAGCCCGACTCCAGAGCATGGGGGCAACCCCTGTGTGGGAAACAACCAGGAAAGTGTAGCTTGTGGGACGGACCCGTGTCCAGGCAAGTAAACTTCCTGTTGTGTTGAGAAATGATCTTGCAGATCCCGCTTCAGCAAGAACACAGAAAAAGAAATCAACAGCATCATTGTAATCGAGATAACGGACGTATTCAGTGGTGTTCATCCAGCTTGCACATGACAAGAAAGACGAACTCAGATATGTCTACACCATCGCATGCTTAATGTCAGTCTTTGTGTGCATCTAATACAGTCGACGGTCACTGGTCTACATGGGGACAATGGTTGCCCTGTGACGTCACCTGTGGAGGCGGTACCCAACGACGAATACGGACATGCGACAACCCTCAGCCTCTACATGGTGGAAGGGACTGTGCTGGGCTGGGTGTCACGACAAGAGACTGTTCCACAGCAAATTGTCCAGGTGTGTGGAATTTTATTTTCCTTGTATTATTTTATTATTTCCCTGATTAAAAGGGAGCTTAATGTAGGTCGAATGACCATGTAATATGGATGGTACTCACTGGGATGAGCAAGTGGCGAGTCCCTGACCGAGACATAGGGTATGACACTTTGCACTGATAATTTTGTGTAAAATTTTGGTCTGTTGTCCCGATTTGATTGAATTTTTTCTTTATTCAGCTGTCTCTTTGTACATTTCTATATGATATAGATTCAAATTCTTTTGGCAGATAGTTCCATATACATAACTAGAGTTCCACGAACAGATACCTTTGCCAAATAAACCAGGTTTGTTATGTAGTTTGATGGCTGTAGACATAAATGTGTTACTCATTACATTGTATTTCATATGCCTGGAGTTGGTTAATAAAATGGAAATTAGATCCCAATTTAAATAATTATTGTTAAGTTGTATCAAGCATTACTTAAGCTATCAGCTTAGTACATACTAAAATCATGATGATCATTTCAACCCTTCTTGACTTATTCTCTTTCAAAGTCTGAAACTAAACCGGCTTCTGCAGTTCAAAAAAAGATGCAAGGGGACCCAAACATACACACCTTACTCTCTACCCTCGTTTTCAGTTACAGACTTGACAACTTTGATAGTCCTATCATGGAATGCAGTGGATTCATGAACTTTTCGCATTACTTACGCAAATTAGCTGTTGATTTATCTGATTAGCAACTCATTATGTAAGTCGTCACTTACCAAAAATCATGACGATCCGTCAATACGTTCATATTTTCTAATTGATTATGCAAATGATGTCGTCATTTGCATAATTGATATCTATCAACATTTCTCTCTTTCTCAGCCACATATGTGACAAGTTTGCAAGATACATCATGTACTGGAGTGAATTTTCCTCATTAATTATGCAAATTATCTGTTGATTTGCATAATCAGTATCTCGTAATGCAGGTCTTCACTTAGGCTATCTACATACAAAAAATCATGATGATCCGTGAACACATTCATATTTTCTCATTAATTATGCAAATGAGGTCATTTGCATAATTGATATCTATCGACATCCTCTCCTTCCCAGCTACATATGCGACAAGTTTGAAAGTCCTATCATGGAATGAAGAGAATTTATAAACTTTCCTCATTAATTATGCAAATAAGCTGTTGATTTGCATAACTAGTATCCCATTATGTACGTCATCACTCATACTATCCAGATACCAAAAATCATGGTGATCCGTCCACACGTTCTTGAGTTATTCTCATCCAAAGTTTGAAAGGAAACCAACGCCTGCAGTTCCAAAAAAGCCGCTAAGGGACCCAAACTCACAGCACTTTCTTTCTGTCCCAAGGGCTATCTACCGCTCAAAAATCACGACCACAGCATGTCCAGAACACGAGATATCAAAAATAGAATTTCCGCTGCAGTACCTTAGCAAGCCGCTAGGGGGCCCATTATCGAACTTGACCCTCGTTTTTCCGACCCCTACCCACCTACCAAATATCATCAGGATCCATCTAAGGCTTCTCGAGTTATTCTGTTCGCACATAGACAGACAGACAGACGTACAAGCCTAAAACATAACCTTAGCCATTCTGGCAAAGTTAATAAAAACCTGTCTAGATTTAACAGGTTGTCTTTTTTGAGTGCTGGGTAACTTACTTACTTACTCCGGCGAGCTCGCTCGAAGTCTCCACATAACCAGTTTCCTCCACCCCTCTTTGTCATCCATCGCTGCGGGAAGTTGTTGCAGGTCCAGA
>NC_049989.1:18547497-18565906 GCF_000003815.2 Branchiostoma floridae | reverse complement strand
CTGTGTGTGTGTGCGTGTGTGTGTATGTGTGTGTGTGTGTGTGCATGTCTGTGTGTATGTGTGTGCGTCTGTACGTGTTTGTTTGTGCGTCTGTGTGTATACGTGCGTGTGCGTCTGTCTGTGTGTGTCTGTATGTGTTCGTCTGTGTGTGTGAGTGCATTTGTGTGTGTGTGTGTGTGTGTGTGTGTGTGTGTGTGTGTGTGTGTGTTTGTGTGTGTGTGTGTAGGACGTTAAAGAACCTACAACAACTTGAGCAGCCAGTAAGATAGAGCAGTGACCCACCCCATAGTAATGGTAATAAAATTCATGTATACTACAGGTTTAGGAACGGAGACGTCTTGCCCAAGACCGTTGCAGACAACGCTACCCTCATCCTTCATCACCTAACAACCTCTGATGCCGGAGAGTACAGATGTAGGGCCAACAGCGATGCCGGTGCTGTGTACTCAACGACAGCAATGCTTAGTATTTACGGTACATGATACTATCTTAATCCTGGACATTTGTTTTAAACTACAAATCTTTGTACCGAAGTCTAACAGAGTTCCAGCAACTGCCGTGCCTTGAAATACAATGTCTGGTCCCGAAAGATTATAAGTTTTAATTTATTTTCTTCCAGGGGACGCCTCACAGCAGTGCGATGCTCCAGTACCTCATTACATCCAGCTTCCGAGAGACTGTGTGCAGCAGCCAGAGAACACAAGGCTCTATAATGTTGGCAAGTGTAACAGAACTAAGTGTCAGCGTGGAGGATCAGTTGATCTGTGTGTTGATGATGTTAATAACTGCTGTGCAGCTGGTGGTAAGGAAGCTAGGGTAGTACAGTGTAATGGTTACACCCTGCCAGTTGAAATAATAACGAGCTGCGTATGTTCTGCTTGCGTTGATCCGGCTACGGTAATCAGTGGGATAGTAGTTGGAGGGAGAAATGAGGTTCCGGTGATCAACTCTGACATTCTCATCAACAACGAGATAGTCGGTAGGACATCGTTTACCGGTACATTTACTTTCGAAGTTCCGCCAGGAACGCAGAGAGTAGCTATAACCGTCAAAGATAGGTATCACCAATTTGTTACCACAACCAAAGTACTTCCATTCGAAGAGGGCATGTCAACCTTCCATAAGATAAGACTACGTCAGAGTAGCCCCCCTGTGGAAATTCAATCAGACCAAGAAAAGACAATACCCCTGGGAAATGTTCCAAACGCAGACCCAATTGCAGAGCTAGAAATACCCCCTAATTCTTTCTATACGGCGGATGGTCAGGAATTTACTGGAGTGGTTAAAGCAGGTGTAGATTTTGTAGACCCAAGAAATGCAGACGAAGCAGAATCTGCCCCGAGTGAGCTATCTTGTGTTGATGACGAGGGAGAGGAACAAAATCTAGAAACATTCGGCATGATGTCTTTGACGTTTGCAGATTCAAATGGCGACGAACTAAACGTTGGTGGTCGTGTAAACATCTCTATCGATCCCGACCAGCTAGGCCTTACAACAAGATCTCTTACATCAGACGTTAAGATCTGGTCACTGAATCCAGAAACAGGCCAGTGGCAGTTTGAAAGTGACTTAGTCATCGATCCAAGTAAAAGAAGGACACGCAGTGGCGAACAGCTTGTGTTCGCATCAATTACCATTACCAGGGCGCATATCAATTTTGACAAAATTGGAGACTCGAGTAAAACTTGTTACGTTAAAATCCGAACATACAATAGCAGGAATTACACTGAAAGTGAACAGGCGGTTGGCGTGTCAGTTACACTGATCACACAGCGGCCGAGTTCACCTTCTTTCGGCAGATTCGATACAAAGGTAACGGCATCATCTAAAGGCGTGTGCATTATGACCCGATGCCAACGTGAAGTAAACTTCTACGTGAAAGCCGAGAAAGATGGCAAACTGTTCAATGTCGCAAGGGATGAATTAGGATTTGAGATTCCTAACTATGAGACTAGTCCTGATGGTAAATCGTTCGAGATTAACGTACCAAACATTGGAAGCAACGGGCCTGTATATAGGACTAGTTCACAGTGTCAAAACAGTCCGTTCGATGATAACCATTTTAAGTTTTACACAAATGCTGGCTTGTATGAATATAACGCCATAAGCGTAGATGCCTGTAGAGACAGTCCGGAGTACTTATGTTGGAACCCAGATGAAAGCCACAATAAAAAAGTATGCTACATAAAAGTGCAACTTACAGGGACCGACCTAGAAGGAGCGACGGTGAGGTCTCTCAGCAAGGTGGGAACTCATAAAACGGCTCAGCCGAGCAATCACGGAGAGGTCTATGGCATCAGGGAGGACGTTGCTCTTCCAAACGACCCAGATAGTCCCAATATCAAGGCAGTTTGTATTGAGTATAAATGTAGTGGTAGGGTATATACCACGGGTAGCTCGGACAACCTAGTTTCTGACCAAACAGCTGACATAGATTACACTCTTGTTGAGCTAAGTGTAACATCTGGATCAGGTGCAACAAGTTGCACTGCTCAGGATCCTGTTGATTTTTTTCAAACCACGCAACAGTACTTGCAAATTTTGGGTGGGAATCTTATCGATCCTGGGGACTGGCCGACAAATACTGATAGCAGCAAATTCGGGTTTCTAGCTGACGAGACTGCAACTGGTCATCGCTTTGGGGTTTACCATGGGACTGGTACAGGAGATATAGGCATGACCTCAGCATATGAAAGCTGTCTGGATGGCAGTGGCGGTATGAGTCGAGACATGAACCCTAACGCAGGGTATGCCATAAGATTTGATTGTTCATAATTTGTACACGCAAATTTAGCAATACCAGCCCGTAGTCCAGAGTAGGTTGCCAAAGCAAAGTAATTAGACATGATGACCAGTGCCTAATTCTTTGCAATTTCGATACGATTAGGACAACAGCCTATTATGTTAAATTGAGGGGAGATGAAATATTTGGCACAGTGAAATTAGTGTCAAGATGTCCTGGCATAAGACTATAAGTCCACAGCAAGTGAATTTTATGGATGACATCAGCGCGCTCATTAGTTCTCACCTGATTCAAGAAAAAAATACTTTTCTTCGGGAATGGTCAGACAGACCAAAATGGGCAAACATGTTGTGTTGTAGCCTGATAATTATACTTGTAGTAGAGACACTAGGGAGGTAGCCATGACTATAGTTGCAGAAGTGAAACATGTTGGATAGTTGTAAAAGTGCCACCAATATGGAATATTTTATTTGCATACAATGTTGTTAGTTTCTATAGATTATGCGGTGTGTGGAAGCTAGCAGGTAATTCAGTAAATTTTCGACTTATGAGTGTTTTGATGATTGAGGAAAATGCCGTCACCTGAAAAAGTCTGACTGTAAGATAAAACTATTCGCGCAAAGCGAATATTGTAATCCCATAATGTATATATTTCTGACGCAATCTGTAAGCCTTCTATACATTATTTTGAAAACTGTACTTGTAACAGCTTTGCTTTCTTTCAAAGTCTAATTGGAGTAGCACACATTGGGGGTTACTACCCTGTTGTTTTATCATGCAATGCTCTTTGAATGATATCAAACCAAGCGCCAGAATATTCCAGTAGATGAAACTACACATTGTGTGCTTTATCTTACACTGTCTTGTACTTGTAGGCCTAGAAAAGGAAATGACAACAGATGAAATATACGATTCATTATGTAACGACGGGTACTTTTGAAGAAATCTTTTCAGAAAAAGTTTACTTCTTTTGTTAAGAGGTAGATGATTAGTACCAGGATTTTTTTACTGATTTACACAAATAAGCGTAGACCTATGTTTCATGTCTTTGTCAACAATGTGTTACAGACTGACGATCCTAACGTCAAAAGAACGGAATGTTGAAAAACTATGTACAAAAAAATATGTTTTTCTGCCTTATTCGACATGCGATTATAGGGTTAATGACCCACCCTGAGGTGTATACGGTCCCATAATTCATGGCGGTTCCTATAACCACCGAATGAAGCGACCGAGTCCGCGACTCGGTCGTTTTTGAGTGCTGGTGCCGGTGTCGATTCATTCTTACCAATCAGAATGGCGATACACGCCGGGCTGGCGGGAATCTAAGTATTACGGCGTCATAACCAACGTGGAACGGGGCCTTCTGATTGGTCCGCGGCGCCAGGCTATGTGATAATAAACAATAATGACATGGAACTTGTTGTGAATTTCGTACATGATATTTACGGTCCGCTTCTACACTTACATTAGCAAAGACAGAGAATGATATGTCATCTACTAATTGTCAGTAACAATAAGAAAATAATTGTTTTTGCCTATTTAACAAAAATAATTTTCTACTAGCAAATGCCTATCAGTAGATATACAGATGTGCGAACGTACGTTTGTATATTCTATCATTATTCATTTCAATAGTTTATTGTCAGGCACCAAGGCCCATAAAAACAGACAATTAGACAATACATTTAAAAAGAACAACAATCCAATACATCAAAATTTTATCAAAAGACAGGAAGAATTTACACTCATGCACTGGTCTGTGTACTTGACCGTAGGTCTTTCAGAACATACTTGTAGCAATGACATCGAAATCAGATAGAACTCTGATAATGTCGTTCTCAGACGCCAGGAGGCGAGCCGCAAATGATTGCGTTAGCTTACGCCTCCTGGCGTCGAACGTGTCCACGCGCATCTGTGCGAAGAGGTAGCTGTTGCTACTGGATCTAGGCTGTAACGTAATGATCTTAAGAGCGTCATGGAAAGCAACTCTCACTTTCTGCAGCGCGGCGGCGCTGAGATTAGACCAAACTTGTACACAATACAGGGGGCAACAATGAGACATAAAAAAAGTCGTTTTGCCTCAGCAGAATAGTTGCCGAATGTCCGGGATAGGGTGTTGGCTTTGGTGTACAGATAGCGAGTTTGTTTGCGGATGGAATCGTCGTCAGAAAGATCGGAAGTAATGTGGAAGCCGAGATATGAAATTGATTGGACATAGGGCAAAGTTCTGCTGTTGAGCGTAACTGAAGGTGGCATTCATTGCAAGCGAACGCGCTTGCAGGGGAAATACATGTCAACTAGTTTTTTTGTCGCAAAATGTCATATCGTTAAAATAAATGACATTAATCAATTTCTGCAGGGCCTTTACAGAGGGGCAAATCAAGCAGATGTCGTCCGCATATAATAAATGATTTACGCAGACCCTACCGAGGAAGCAGCCAACATTGGCAGAGTTTAGCTTCCCGGTAAGGTCTGCAACATACGTATTAAACAATAACGGGGACAAAAGACTTCCCTGGGGGACGCCATTGCCGATGTTAAAGCTATCTGAGACGGCAGTCCCCCAGCGCAGAGTGAGGACTATCATCTTAAACCAATATACAATGATACGCACTAAGTATACAGGTACGTTTTTGTCCAACGATTTCTGGAACAATACATAGTGATTACCCTTGTCAAAAGCCTTAGCGGCATCAAGAAAACAAACGAAAACAGGCGAACCTCGGCTTTTTAAGTATGAAATAATCTCATTAAGAGCGAAAATACACATGTCTGTACCATGATGCTTTTTAAAGCCACATTGATTCGCTGGAGAATCCAGGTGCTTCTCCAGTCGGGTGAGAAGAAGCGATTCGAGTAACTTGAAAATTGGGCTAGAAATAGCAATGGGGTGGTAGTTATTCTTAAGAGAGGGGTTGAGGTTTTGTTTCTTGATTATCGGGATAAGAATGACCTGAAGAAGAGAAGAAGAAACATGACTCTCCCTAGGGGGCCGAGAACAAAAGTGACAACAAAACAGTAAGCCGAGGTCCCACGTGCTTTAAATGCTCAGCTGATAATCCGTCAGCATCGCACGAGTTCCCATTGGCTAGCCTATTAATTGCTGCGCCTACTTCAGATACAGGTGCTGACAGGATCGTAGCTGACATCTGTGTTAATTGTGTCATTATGCACACAAAACACATAATTTCATTGTACTGGTATTTACAAAATGCTACATTTTTTAAAATATCAGTACAATAAAAATTGATGTCGATATCCACATGGTCCAACAATTATATTATTAGAATGATTTTATGCGAAGCTATGAATAGGTAAACGTTGGCTTCTGACGTTAGCCATCCGTTAGCTCTTGTCCTCACTGGCTAATCTGGCTTTTGGCCTTCCATTGTTTTCTCATTATTGAATTAAGAAAAAAAACTGAAACGTTAGTTGGACTGAATATTTATAGCTTCGTCATTAAGTTTTATTGCCACTAATTGTCTGAGAAATAATAAGAAATTATCATTCACTAAACATTACGTGGCTGAATGACTGATTGAATGAATGAATGATTTCCTGAAAACCCTTGCAGTCTTCAAATGGCAATACGTTTTACTTACGAGTTAAAGATTACATATATCAACAGTTCAAATTCGCATAACACTTAAAACATTCCGTTACAATAAAGGATACAGTCGAATGCGTTACTTATATACAGAGAAAATGATTATTCAGCCACTAAGATATTCCGTATTCATTCAAATCAAAGATAAACTTTATAATTACTCAACCGCCATTGAGAAAACGGACAAGGACGAGGACAGGTGAATATCTGTACAGTACCTATTAGGACGACATTTGACAGTTCTCAGTTTCTGAGAGTTTTTTGTGTCCTTTCCGTGGTACTGTCCTAGCTTCTGGGGTAAGTAGTAGTCCAGGGTGCAGTGTCCTCGCAAACATCTTGCACAGTTCAACATGTCGTTGCGACAGTGGAAATAGAAACGTTAAGACCAGTGCTGAGCTGCTGGTGTATTGTCCCCCCAGATTAGTGCAAAGAGCTCTCTTCTGTACTTTCTCTAGTCGTGTAATCTGTTCTGTGGTAAGTCTCGAATGCCACACTGGCACACAATACTCCAAGATACGTTTATGAAGGTTAGACATCCAGGTAAGCAATATTCAAATACAAATCAATCTCTACAACTGGATAAAAAACTGATATTTACTTCCGGACGTTTCGAGTGACATCCATCACTCTTCTTCAGCGTCACTTGAATGAAGTAGCAGAACAATTCCATACAAGTACAGCTAACTAGAAATCTGGTTTAAGCACTAACACGTTGGAATCAATATGCAAAGTTACTCAAATGCAAATCATGTTAGCATAGTTTCCTATGGTCAGACAACACCATAGGAAAAACCTTTAGACTGGATACAACTGACATCCTTGACCGCGAACCACGGTGGTACGAACGGGGTGTCAGGGAGGCCATCTACGAGCGGATCTACAACCCCACCTTAAACCGGAAGGGAGGACTGCGCGTAGAACATTCTGGTACCTGGGACCCCGCCTTGCATCACAAAGGACATTAGTTTTTCCTTTGGTGTTGTCTGACCATAGGAAACTATGCTAACATGATTTGCATTTGAGTAACTTTGCATATTGATTCCAACGTGTTAGTGGTTAAACCAATTTTTCTAGTTAGCTGTACTTGTATGGAATTGTTCTGAATAGTTCATTCTAGTGACGCTGAAGAAGAGTGATGGATGTCACTCGAAACGTCCGGAAGTAAACATCCATTTTTTATCCAGTTGTAGAGATTGAATTATATTTGAATAATACTCTAAGATAGGATGCAGGACGTGTACACTTGTAGAAAGTCTTCTTCTGTGAGCTTTAAGCGGTTTAGGCTTCACAACATGATCTACATGAACAGTCTTCCGTTAGCCTTTGTGATCATTTTTGCTACCTGCGTTTCCCACTTCAAGTTTGCTTGCATCCAGGCTCCCAGCAAACAGGTCATCACCTCAATCTCTAACTGAGTACCGTTGATCTTGAAGCTTCAAGAGAACACCCTGATTTTGCATTTTTCAGTATTTAGAATCATGTGGTTTTCTACGGCCCACTGGTTAAAACTATCCAGTTCCTCCTGCATAATGGAAGGCTCTTCATGTTGCCGTGTCTCACCCGAGATATTGTCCGCATATTTCCACTCATCCAAAAGAGATTCTCTCACCGCATCGTCGAAAACAGCCAAACATAAGACAGGTTGTCGGAAAGATGAAAATTCAAGTCATCCAACATGCTTTCCAAAGTATCATTCTCCCAAGTAAGGCTATATCATACTATTCATTGCCTTGAATCAGTACGTTATGGTAGCTTTAGAAATGTGAATGGGGCAAATATAATTGAAAGAGATTTCAAGTTTCAAGTTTCAACAAGCATACTACAACACATGGAATTTGGTTAGTAGTTAGTTGTCCTGTGAACTATTGTCTCCAAAAGTTTTGGATGCATATTTGTAAATGGTTTGGTTTCTTGTTTAAAAAAGAAATGGCTGTAGCTCGTAAGTGTCCGTCATGGTGTGAGAGAACCGTTCTGGTCTGGTGCAGGGAATGAGTAGCTGGTGCACCTGTTTCTGCTATTGGGATAATGACTCATCACCCCCACAATCATGCATTTCTGAAGAGACGCTTTTTTAAGCATATTCACGTAACCGTAACCTTAAAGCGTTACTTAGTGACCATTCAGTAAGTTAGTGTGCTTGGATAATAAATGATAAGAACCAAGATATGCCATGATAAGATATGTTCATGCCTTAAGCAGGTCAGATGAAAACATGTCAAGGCACATGTCTGGTTCGTCTATTGCAAGATCGCGTACCTTGACCTGAATATAAACAAGTTTGCCGTCAGTTTACATATAAAGCAGCTTAAGTCAATAGTACCTACATCAACATGCCTGCCAAGCTGATACTAACGGGTGTTTTGTTCCCACAGGTAGCCGCAGTGGTTGCTTTTCAACGTAGTAAAAGACAAGTGACTATGAATACGGCCATGTTTGCAAATTTTGTACCTTTACTTCCTCGGGGTGACCATAATAGCGACGAAGCATTTCAACACCTGAACTTTGTCGTACTTCCATGTTTACACGATATATTTGTAACATTTTCTCAGTGAGCTGTGGTTTGAAAGGATACAATAACTGCTTATTTCGAAATGTAAAAATGGGATGATATTAACGTAATAAAAAATATTGCCAGGAGAAAGGCATGGCATGGATCTATTTAATCAATAAAAAAAGTCGAAGTAGGGTTATTCCAGAAAGTATATTGTATATGAGGAAATATAATCAAGAATTTCATCAAGGATGTTGCAACACAAAGAATTAGCTGACAATATCTGTTGCCCTCTGAACTATTGGCTGCAACAGATTTAGATGCATATATGTAGATATCCCTGATATAAGAAATTGAAGGCTGTCAGGATAAAGCTAATGTTGGAATGTAAATATGCTTCACTCTATTCCCTATTTCATGGTATAGAAAAACAAAGTTGACTCAGTAACACTGGTAATGCTAGAAAAATCAACAATTTTACGTGTCTCTCCTTTTATCACGTCAGCATGAAATTGGACACAAATCAGCAAATGATACATGTCTTTCGAGATATAATTGTACAACTTTCATTCTGACAGCAATGGCAAAAGGTACTGTTTCAAGGAGGAGTTAATAGCAATATGCATCAATTTCTGAACTGGCTATATTTGAGAGCTGAAGACGTTCTTTATCCAACAGTTCTAATGCTGAACTCTGTATGGTTTCACAGATGGCTTCCTCTTGCAGAAGTAGGCGGCACTGATGGCTGTCACAGCGACAGCAGCAACAGTTCCACATGCCACAAGTGCGGCTGTTGTTGAACTCGATACAACCCCGTCCTCATATGGAAAAGAAGAAAAACAAACGAATGAAAACGCGCAGTGGCATGGGGTGCTGTGCATATATAATCATTATTTGTTTGTTCATTAGTACGTTCATTGGGCCGTGCAATTTGCTGTGCTGTAACATCTATTGAATAGTAATATTGGCCACTTAACTGCAAGTACACAAGGAAGTGTTTCCATCTGCAAAGAAATGCCATACTTTCATATCATTCCATACTGGTACAAAACAACTTACAGATGTGATCTGTATGGCAGGGGTGGTTTGCTCCTCTGTTGAATACATTGTATCCGTGGTGAAAGAATCGGCAGTGGTCTGCTGTAGTGGTGTGGTTGGTTCTTCTGTTGTTGCCAGTTCAAGAGTGGTGGTTGTTGGTTCTGTCGTGGTGATTTTTGGTGTAGTTGACGGGATGGGCGTTGTACTTGGAGTAGGCGTTGTTGGTGGAGGTGCCGTTGTTGGGATGTAGTAATCAGCGGCACACTGTACAGCATTCCCTGATTTATCAGACACTGTGATCGACCCACGTGGTTTACAGCAATTAGAACTACCAGTGTGTGACCAAAGGGAGAAATAAATATAGTACACATTATTATTGTACAGAGCAGGCCCTTGAGTACTCAAGACCATCATAGTGGCCATGGTCTAGATAAAACATCAGTGGTCCTTGGATGCTTTGTGTTACAGTTTTGATAGAATATCATAAAAACTACATTCAGAATGCTTTTGCCAAATTGATTTAGCGTATGTACATTACCATACTGCGAGAGCGCCGTTTAGTGGAAAGAGGTACAAATAAATAGGGTTGTGAAAAATAAATGATTTCCACAAACAACACTGTTAGCTATATTGAAATGATATAATAACATCGTGATATGACAAAACAACATTACAACCTACTATTATATTAGACAACAAGGTCTAATACTTACGTATACGTAGCAGCGATGGTTGTGCCAGCAGCGCCTGGGGTGAAGCTGTCATGAGTGAAAGAAGTTCCATTCCCACCAGGTGATGCAGTAAGACTGTAGACCCCAGAGTCTTCGTCCCTGACCTCCACATCTAAGGACCACTGGTGGAGGTGGCATGTGGAAGAATGCTGCTGCTCTAGGGTGCAGTTACCGGTAGCTGTCCTGATTATGCAAGTTGGGTCAACTGTGTCTACAGTCTAGACCGTGAATACAACAATGATATCGTCAAAACAAGTTTTGCAATGCATAGATATCAGATACAGCTTTATCATCAGTCTGTTATTACTGGTTGGTATGGAATGTGACATTTATATGAAACAAAATATGTACACGAATTGCACCAATTGTTACATAAAATTTCTCTACAATGATTACATCAAGTTCAACATTGATGCATTAATACATCAGTTATTAAAATTTCAAAATATTTAGAGAGCATATAGCCATGATATACCATAAATGCACTGGAGGAAATAGATTATTATGGTAACTTATTGTCTTACATGTCTTTATTTAATGTACTTTAAATTTTAATTGATTTTTCAATCAACTTCAAACAGCTAAAACATCTTATTTACGACATTTTTAATATTTTATGATGTAATGTTGGTTGTGTTTTTTCAAACTTGATCTAGCGTTAGTGTTAGGTTAGGCTAAAGTACTTACCACAACAATGCGAGGCTCTACAGTCATCCTGACTACAATTGAATTTGACATGCCGCCTGAGCCTGACACAGACAGAGTTGCAGTACTGGAAATAGAAAAGAACATTCGAGGTTTTAAAAAGTAGCCCTTTTTTAGAAATAGTGTGACATTTCCGATTCATCTATCGGGATGATATAAGTGTTGGAAATTGATGAAGTCTACATACCTTGTGGTTCCAACTGCTGCCCCACTTGGAGCCCTAAAACGAATGTAGCCGGTAGAGTTTGCATTTGCATCTAACGTTATCGTGCTGAATGACACAGATTGCACCATAGATACATCATCCGTTGCTGTTGCAGTAAATGTGGCCCTGCTTCCATGGTTCACAATCCGGAAATGAACATCAGCTGTGCTGCCTGCATAGAGTTGTTCTAAGGCAAAATTGAAACAAACAAAACGATATTCATCATTACGTATAGTGCACAATACATGGGAAATTGTGCATTTTACAGTTTGTATTATGTGTGTAGCTTTGGAACTTGTAATATCATAACCTGTTACACTTTTGAGATTGTGTAGAGGTCAACCCACCTTTTTGGCCTTCACGAGATAACTCGAAGCTTTGTGGGTTGATGAAAATTGACTGCACACGCTGGAAAGTGCTATTGTTCACATCCATCCCTTCAACCTTCATTCGGAATTCCTATTAGAAAAAAACATTAGATGGACAGAATATCTTAGATATGTATTCAATTCCCCTCTGATTGTGTATGGCGTGCAGCAACAAAGAAAAGCTTTGAACATTTATAAAGGCACGTGTTAAAGATGCTAACTGAGTACAAATTGCATTCATCTATATTGCTTACTATATTGCCAACATTTCTTAATACTTTTCCACTTAAGTATAGCAGTACATATTAAACAAAATAGAGTGCTGCTACACATGGTGACTTTACCGTGGAGGGAAGGACAAGGGCAGTAGAATACTTGGTTCCTAGTATTCCTCCCAGTGAGACGAGTGCGGAAGATACCAACTCCTGCCCTTCTCCATTCACGAGTGCAAGTCTGTTGAGCTCTCGAATATTCTCTGAGCCAAGAACTTCTGCTATGATAGATGTGTTCACACCTGTAGAAAGGTCGCTGATTTTATATCATGAAATTTGTCCCGTGTGTACAAAATGACCGTGTGCCACAGCACTTCCAATGTCAATTATGTACACCTAATAGAGTGAATAATGTCAAATAGGGAAATGTTTTACACGGTATAGGTAATTACCTGCCACGGGTCTGCCTTCGATTGGAAGAACAATGCCGTTACTCCCCTTCTTCACGAACTGGTAGGTAAAGTCAACAGTGCTCTTTCCTGTCACCTCCAGCATATACTGTTGAGTGTCTGTAATATAGTGCAGAGCATGAAATAATCAATTTATAGAATAACTGTATAGTCTTGACTATGTCACAAGTGTGGTGATAGGATGTACTATGTTACTTGTTTAAGGCTTTTTGTCTTATCAGTTGACAGGCATTCAATGCCGACTACGTCAGTCATTGCAAGTCCTCATACAAATCATGTTTTTGAAAATTAGCAAATCATTATGTCAAATCATAATGTAAATGTTGGAGATAAACTTGTTCGTACCGATAAACCTGAGCTTCCATGAACCCGGCTGTGGACTGTTGAGACGATAGACGTGGTTGTTACCCACGTTTACAGCGATTTCTGCGTCAGCGGTACCAAATGCTTGTGTAGATCCTGTAGATAAGAGAAAATGATTTTCTGTAGATTGCACCACATCGATAGCTGTTTGTCGAAAGAAATGATTGCAAAATTCTATTGATGACCCTATTCAACCATATTGACATAATATGGACATTTTACAATTTGAGTGTTAGCGACGAATTAAATAGCAAATAATTGTACTTCAATACTACAGTATTTGTAGACAATTTATCAATGATGGTTTTCCAGATCTATACGAATGTCACCATTCATTGTACTTCTAATATATAGTTTGTGTTTTTAGACTTCATGTACTTGGTCAAAGCCTTTTCAAAAGAAAACTGTAGGTGATTTGGTACGATCCCATCCCACTAGACGGCGATCACTGAGCAACCATACAACGAGCAAAACAGGATGTGCGTAACGCTTGGCGCTGCAATGGATAAAAGTGCACAATGTAAAAGTATGGATGTGACAAACCTGAAGGTGTTTCTACAGTGACACGAGGGGCGGAAATGCTGCCAACTAGAGAGATGACGAACTCCTGGAGGGTGCTGTCAATCTGTATGGGCACGACTCGTCCACTTCCAGGTGACAATGTGGCTTTTGTGAGAACCACCGGCGCGGAGTTGGATACGGCTACATTGATGACTTCGGTCAATTCGTCTATCTCGTCCTTGTCACCTTCGTAGACAGATCCACCTGAAACCTGTGCAAGTTGCCCAAACAGATCGCTAAAGCTTTTTGTGTGATCGCCACCTGTAAGGGAAAAAATTCGCTAGCTGTCATACCCAATCTACATATACTCGTAAACAAGTGAGACAGCCACTCTTTTCGGAAAATGCAGTGCCAGTCGTTTTGAAGAAGATGACTCTAGACATTGTGTAATCTGGTCAACAAACAAGTCAATCTATGAAATGGGTTGTTCAAGACCTTACCTTTGGGTTGAGGAGCACTTTCTTCTTGCCCCTGGCGTCTGCTACACTCGCCTGTCAGGAGAAAGTTGATAATTGTCCTTTTTTCAGTTACCAATGATACAACGGAATCATATTTTTCTGGATCTTTCGGATCAGCGTCCGTAAAGACGTACACTTTTGACTCAGGCAGACACTGTCTGAGAGCAAGTTCGATTCCACTGAAGCAGTATTCCGGACAGTCTCCTCCACCTGACACCGATAACCCGTTTAGCCAGTTGATCATTTGAGCAGAGTTCCTGGTGGTGCGCACCGGGCCAATCTCTGCAGGAACGACAAGAAATTGTTTCTCGTCAAAAAAAAATGTTTGAGAATTATGTCAGGTAAGGATATTCTTGATAATCACGCCATCCAGAATGTCACATAATGTTTAAGAGTAACTTTTCAATGTCTTGACTAGCGTATGGATGCTCTGACAAGGAAAAAAGCCGTGAAGTCTCCCTGTTTTTTTTTTTTGCGGTGATGACATGAAAGTGTTAAACGGATTGTTTAACATAATTTCAGTTTAAAAGTTTGAAAGGACAAAAATCCTTCTGCTAGATTTGAAAGCTGCGCGTGGATGTTATTGCTTTCACACGACAGTTAATCATTCCATTCGATGCCAAGATCACACACACACACAAACACACACAAATACCATAGTAATTTATAGTACATAATATTACACACTAGTGGGGGAGGGGGGCAAATGCTCCGTCAATTGCCTTAAGTGATTACGTAATATCCAACATATAACGTTATATAATTTCCTAGTCAACTCACCTGGATCACTAAAAGTAGACAGAATGTAGTTGTACGGCGCAGTGACGCCAGTATTGCTATTAACAATTTCAACTGTTTCCCGCTTAACTGCTGTTAAGTCATTGCTCATGCTGCCTGATATGTCGATGACAAACACCAAGGAGTTTCCGGAACCGAGGTTTAGCAGCTGCTTGAATTTGTCTGAGCCGATCTGTGATAGAAGCCCGTAACCTGGAACAAATATGATTTTTAATGACACATAGGCTGTGACATTTACATTTAGAGAATGTACTTCTTTAACCATGGAACATAGCTTGAAAACCTATGTCTTCTACTCAACTCGTAATTACAGAAATTGAATTGATAGTCTAAGTTGAACAATTGGGATGAAGACTCAAATGTAATGTTCAGTTTGTAACGTTATTTGAGAACAAGCAAAAAAGGGGGGCATTGGTAATATATATTTATATAGAAAAAGTTACCCCATATTTTTCCCCATATTTTTTTCAAATATTCAGATTTGGAGATTATCTTTCTTGATTCTACTTCAATTCTTTTTTTTAAGTTCACTGTATGGCAAGAAAATACCTCTGACCTGGCGCAACAAAAAAGTTCATTGTTGCCTGTATTGCAGCCTGTGCGGCGGGACCGTGCAGGTGGTAATGTGGTGAGAGGTCAGGGACGCTGGTTTCTTTATTGATCCCTCCTGTCGGGACTTGCAGACGCGAATCATCCATCAGTCCCCCATGACTGCACTTACCAAAAAGGGATGTAACCACTGAAAGCACATGAAGGCAACAATTGAATTTATTTTTGCATACCTACATTTAATCTTAAAGGTACGTAAAGGCTGACTTAATTGGTTGTATACGCACCGACTGGCTTTGTAATTGTTTGGCCACTCTTGTATCCACTTGTTAGTAGAGACCCGGCGATAAGATTGTTTTGGCAGTCAACAGACCCACTGGCGAAACATGGAAGGAATGGCATTATTCATGTGTGCCTAATGTTGTTTTGGCATGTGTTGGTTGATGAACACCACACGCCAGCTCACTGAATCAGGATGTGTTTATTTACACTAGGAAGTTATTATGATCATGTTCGCAATCTACTGTGTTTACTTGTTACCCGTTTCCGTCAACCACAGAAACGTCATATTTAAAATGCACTCGTACAATTTCTTTGGTAATACGGTAATAATATCGGCGTTTACTCCTGCCACTCGAAAACAACAGCACAATTTTATTCTACAAAAAGACAGAAGCTAATCAGTTTATATAACTCCAAAAAGTATTATATCGCACAATATTGTATCGATAACACAATTTTTCTATACTATACATAATTGTTAGATTTTAAAGGAAATTATAATGATATTAATTTTGTGTACTTACTCCGTGATATATGTCACACAGTTTTGACAGGTGTCTATTGCGGCAGATGCCACTGGCTGAAGAGGTCTATTCTGGAGTCCTAGCGATGTCCACACAGAAAAACAAATCATTTAAAGAAGGCTATCATATTCACGTAACCAGTAACCCCTTGTATTCGCTACTTTGGTCATCTTGACTAAATTGGTGTTCTTGTAATTACTTTGCTGGGCATAAAAAATGCTATCCTGTATTGGACAGTACCCTCTACCAGGGATAGGAGTCCAGGTACAGGGCTTAGTGTGTGTAGTGGAGGTGGGTACTAAAAACAAAAGAAGAACATAGGCAAATCAAAGAGAATGTGTGCAGTGAATTCGTACGTGACTCTTCTTACCAAGGTCTTCATAAGGGACGGCGCCATTGAGTTCTACCCAGTTTGTGTTGCTGTAGAAGTCCTGCAAGACGTGGAGGTAGAGCCCTATCATGTCTCTGGCAACTTCATAACTTGGTTGATCTCCAGCCAACACACCTAGCAAAGCGTCCCGCTGCGAGATGAGTCTAATATTACCTGGGGGAATACAAAAATACATTGCTCATACATTTGACCTCCCAATCTCTCTTGCTGTCTCTCTCCTCCGTTGTATGCCTTGTTGCTTATAATGTGCTATATTCTGATTGAATATTGAGTTTCTAATCGATATCAGCTACATATTTCAAACATCCATTGTGCCGTCATATCACAACGCCTGGTGCACAATCACAAGATGGATCACAACAAGCAAAAATATTTAAGTCTAATAATAGCCAATTTCACAGTCTACTATTTAGACTAATGCAAAGTTGTACCCGTTACTACGTTACATTCATGTTTATGTGGTAATAGTACGTTTCAGGTTTACCTGACTGTATCGCCTCTCCACCCATGTGATGGGCAGCACTGGTCGAATAGTCACTATCAACCCTCGAATTTGCGTCAATGATGTCTGTAATCGCATTCTGTAGCTTCTCTGCCGAGGTTACCTCTGTGGAAAAAAAATGCCATTGATCAAAGACAGCAGCGACAGAATATTCGTGACCCATGTGCTGATTTCAGATCCCTGTCTTGATCCCGATGTTGTGTCTTTCATCACCTTTCTACTAGAGGCTGAGACCGCTGAGCTACCAGACCTTTCACAAATCGCCCAGGGAATTTCATATATAAACAAAGTTTGTGCGCTCTGTGTGTATTGTTGCATTTTAATCATAATTATCATATCAAACTTATAAACTCAAGGGTAATACACGTCCAGTTTTGGTCGCTATACGGTCTAGTGGAAGAGGTCCTGCACGGGAAAGGCTGCTTAAAGGTTATTGTTTGACCAAAGGTGAATCTGAATATCTTGTTAATTCTTGAATATCGCGTTGTTGGCGCTGTTGTGTCCGAGCGATTTGACAAAGCAACTCAACTAATTTCATCGATAAAAAAACAAATCTTTTTATGCTTTGTGTTTTTTTCTTGTCCTGTTACTGTTGTTAGTCATACTTGTACTCTTGGTACTATATTCCCATCCAAATATAAAGTCAAGGGTAACACAAGTCCAATTTAGGATGTAGTGGCTCGACAACGTGCCGCAGTCCAGTGAGATACACGATTAAGTACCTTCTTTGGTTTTGATCATGGATATGCCTTAAAAAGGAAATTTGTTTATAAACAGCCAAATATTTGGACTTCATATCGCAAAGCTTGGTTTGTACACGTTACATGGCCAAATAAGGTGGGATATCAATTTCACATTTTCTTCTAATTAAAAATGACACTTAAACCAGGGACAACAAGATGGCGTAAAGCAAAATATACGATAGAAAAGAAATGTCACTAAGTGGGTTTCTATCGTATGGCAGCAAAAGGTCGTTCATTTCGTGTTCAAAAATTGCTATGGTAATGTCAGATAGCTTTTTGGTTGATTAAGATCGTCAAATGAATTTCCCAGTTACGTATAATATGTGAAATGTCGACAAGAAAAAGCTTCCGAGACTAGCGTCTTGTCTGAATTCAGCAAAGGGTGGCTCTGCACATGACCATTTGCGTCATTCTCTACAAATTCTAAAAGTCAATATCATCAACATCTTAAGACATTTGTACAATGGGCACATGGGAAACATCAAACTGTTGTGAAACGAACTGGGAATTTTCCATCATCAGTAATGCATAGATACAGCTCCCAAACTCTGACATTGTTTAAATAAAACTTTGCCGAATATACTTTACTTCCTGAAGCATACGGCGTTTTCCATTTCTAGCAACCACGATTGGGTTCGTCATGCATGTTGAATTCTTTAAGATAT